>NC_068562.1:8567500-8875000 GCF_022201045.2 Citrus sinensis | reverse complement strand
CCACCAGCAGCTGCGTTCTGACTTTCAGATATTCCAGCGGCAGAGCCTTGATCAGCAGCTGGAGCTTATCGCTGGACAGCGCACTCTTCTCGGCTATTTCGGCTATGATCCGGGGAGCACATCTTCTCCGTAGTTTCTGAGCTTTGTCTTCGCACATACATTTTACATTTTGGTTGCTAGCATTTTTATTCTTATTTTGATTTTGATGCATATGTATGTGATGTTCTTGATGATTAGATTATTGATGCTTTGTGATTGCCAAATTGGTTGGATATTGTACATGTGGTTTATTTGTGGATATTGGAGTGTTGGTATGTTTGAAGCTATTGAAGTGTTATTTTGTTTTGTTCATGGAGTTGTTGGTTTGTTAAAAGAAGCAGTTGATGTTAATATATTTTTGGAAGTGTTCTATCTCATTTTGTAAAATTGGTTTTGCTCATTTTTAAGGGGAAACTCTGCCAAAATTTTCGCTCGTCAAAACCGGCTTTGTGTTTTTCTTATTTCCTCTTTTCTTTTTGATGATGAAGGGGGAGATAATTATGGCCTTTAAGTTTTTTTTAATGGGGAGTTTTTTAAAGCAAACAATCTTTTTATTCACATTTCTCAATTTGGCCATACATGTAGGGGGAGCACATATTAAGGGGGAGCTAAACATTGAATGAAATTTGTCATCATCAAAAAGGGGGAGATTGTTAACATAAATATGTTAATAATATTGATTTTGATGATAACAAATTTTAAATGTATTTTGACATAAATATTGGAGCTATTTCTTAATAAACGAAAACTCTTTTAATCATTGCCTTATTTCTTCATAAAAGATGGTTTTTCAAATTAGAAAGAAATTCTCTGCAAAAACATGTTTAAAATTGCAATTCTGGTTATAAACGGTGAACCGGTTATTTTAAACGGTTAACCGATTATAGGCAGAGAGTAACACATTTCCTAAACCTCTAACCGTTTATGGAAAACGGAAAACACAATGGATAGGGAGGTTACTGGAAATTAACGGTAAACCGTTTGCTTTTAAACGGTTAACCGATTATCACCAGAGAGCAACATATTTGCCTAAGCTCTAGCCGTTTATGCTTAACGGAAACACCCAAGATGGGAAGGCTACTGGACACTAACGGGGAACCGTTTATTTTAAACGGTTAACCGATAACGTCCAGAATTGAAGGTTGTCCTCCTCTGGCATTGATTAACGAAAATTGATAAGGCTAATTTATTGTGCAGGTTACTGGAGACAAACGGCAAACCGTTTATTTTTAAACGGTCAACCGATAACACCCAGAGAAGCCACTTTATGCAAACCCTTAATCGCTAAATGAAAACGGATTAACTGATGTTCATTGTGCAGGTCTCTGGAAGTTAACGGCGAAAGGGCAATCCTAAACGGCAAACCGTTTATTTGAAATCTGGCTCAACGGTAACTTTGACCAGCCTAAACGGTTAACCGTTAATGGCTAACGGCGAACCGTTTTCTGTCCGACAGTTTGTAACGGCTAGATTTTCAGCTCCAAATATAAATAAGCTCATTCAAATTCAAAGAAGATTGATCACAACACAACCATTTGAGCTAATATTCGAGAATACAATCTTCATAGAGCTTAGAACACATTCTTGCTTCATCTACTCACATATCAAACATCATTGTGTAATCTTATATATTGTGAGAGGCAAAACAATTTGTAATCTTTTACTTTGAGTGATTGTAAGTGTTGGGATACACTTGGGTTAAGAGATTGGGGATAATCTCTTGTTGTAAAGGTCCATTGACACCTTGGAAGTCAAGTGTAAGCATTTGAAGCCTTGGAGGCTTGCTTAGTGGAATCCTCAAGCCCGGAAAGCTTGGAGGCGTGGACGTAGGCGAGGTTGGCCGAACCACGTAAAAATCTCGTGTTTGAATCTCTCTTCCCTTATCTTTTTATATTGTGATCATCTTAATTGTTATTGCTTTGAATTTGAGTTATATTTGCATTAAGATTTTCTTTAATATTGAATAATTTTTTAGAATCTCAATTCACCCCCCCTCTTGGGTTGCATACTTGTCTTTCAGAAATGAAATGCAGTACTCCCCACAATTCCGATCCAGAGCATGCTCCTATCCGCCAGTTAAAGAAATAACTATCAGGAACGAAATAATCCTTTACCCCCTTTTAAGCCCCATTTTATCTCAGAAAGAAGAAGAGGAACAAAAAAATAGAAAAAATACAATTACAATCTAAAAGAATCCTTTCTTTCATATATTGATAGAAATCAAATTCGTGTCATGATTCATGAACTAGTGTAATGGCGAATTCTTTTTCGTAATCGAAAATAAAAGGATGGGTTGAAATATCGAGTGATATTTCTACAAGAGTATTTTATTGAAGGGTTGATTAAGTTATTACTCAACACAGAAAATTTGAAATTCGTAAAGGATGAGATTATTTAAACTATTTAAAAAATCTCCAAAAATTTAAAATAATATCTTAAAATGTTATCAAAACTGAAAAATATTTGAAGAAAGCAGCACCTTAAGAGAAAAAATAAAACATAATAATGTTTTAGGGTGGAATAAGAATTATATTGCATGGTTTTATTTTAATTATAGCTTATTTATATAAGGTAAAAATAAAAAGAAAATTTATTAATCAATATTGTAATTGTTAAAATAAAAATTAAAAAGTATCTATATATAATGGGGATTGGGGTAGGGAATACACCAAACCCCACCCAATTAAGAATTTGAAGATTATTTTCACCTACTTCCCAAAAATTATTCAAAATTTACCCTATTTAGGGTGGTGCCCTAAAGAGCTCCTAACCCGTGGAGGATTTTGCCATCCTTAACTTTATTAACCGATGATTATCATTTTACATTGAAAAATTTTGAATCTTGTAATTTTTATAATTATAATTTATTTGGGATTCATTTATATCAATATTGCACAAATCAGAATTTAACCCTCTCAAATTTAGAAGGAAATAGCAATTGCATCCACAAACTAACGAAAAAATAAATTAAATGTCTATTTCCTATAGGGGTGGGCAAATTCGGTACGGATCAGATTCGAATCAATCTGATCTGATTTCAAATTGTTCAGATTGGTAAAAAAGTCATTCGAATGTAATCCAAATTCAAAACCGATCCGAACATGTTTGGATCAGATTTAGATCGGATGAATAGTTCGGATTAATTCGGATTCGAATCAATAATATCATATTGAAATTGGGATCAGATTTGCTCGAATAAATCAGATGAATCCAGGTCATTTTCAAGTTGTAATACAAAATTGAAATCACACAAATAAAAAAAAAATGCAGCAAGCCAACAAATGGAAAAAAGAAAGACAAAAATTGAAAGTCAAAAGACCCAAATCTATGCAATTTTTTGAAAGACAAATATCTATTCTTATTTCTCTGCACCTCACAAGCTTTGATAGATCCAATTCCATTGGAAACCCTTGTAGTAAAGAAATAAATGCAGCGGCTGGGTTTGGGACTTCAAATTCTATTGCGGCTTTAGCTGGAAGCGTAGCAACGTGCGGCTCACGGTCTCAGCAGTTGACGTCGTCGGCGTGCAGCTAAGGCATCAACGACTTGAGAATCAACGAGATTGGCTGGGTTCGTCGGCTACAAGTGCTTCTCCGATCCTTTGGCTAGTTTCGTGCTGCTGCAACCTGCAAGTGCTGGGTTTGTGCTGCTGCAGCCTGCAAGTGCTTCTTCGATTTTGGGTTCATGGGGCTGCAAGGGCTTCTTCGATTCTTTCTAATTTGGGATTTTAAGGATTTAGTTTAGGGCTGCTGTTTAACTTTTATTTTTTTATTTATAATTTAGTAACATATTTTTTTAATTGCAAAATGCAATCCGATCGGATTGCAAAATTTTTATTCGATCGGATTTGGAGGCCATCCAAATCTGATCCGAACTTCGGATTGATCCAAATCTGATCCGATGCCCACCCCGAGTTTCCCACCCAATCTCACCCAATTATATATATTAAAATTCATCATTTGTAATATTAAGATTCAAATATACACATCAACAACTCTTATATGTTCTCCTCATTTTTATTTACAACGTGAGAGGCTTTAAGTGTCTCATGAATATGGAAGGTTAAAAGAAGTAAGAATATATATAGCCGTTGGGCGGTGAACTCACCCCCTCTTGTGGAAACCCAAAGACTCGTGTTTTCCGTATCCAAAATTTTAGATATGGTAGATATATTTCTCAAAAATTAATAAAAAGCAAGAGTGAATGTCTTAGTGACTTTACGATCAATTCCATAAACCAAAAAAAAGTTGAGAAGAATATAGGCCCAGGCTTTCTCTAATCAGTCCTAAATGATGTTAATGACTACTGGGTGCAACGCCTGTTGAAAGTAAAAGCCAATTACTTTTTAAGATAGATTAGATTTTGATGTTGAATAGGGGAGAAGACGAGATGATTATGCACTTCAACAGGTATAAAGAGCAATAATTATTTAATTAAGTTATAGTTGTTGTTAATAGTAAATTATATTAAGGTTATTTTAGTAATATAAAATTTTAATAAAATATGAGAGTTTGAAGTAAAACCTAGAGTACAAATAGCCCTACCCCTGTATTATACATATGTAGACTCTCAATAGACTTAATATTGTAATAATACAAAATAGCCAATTTTTTTACCCATCAGGTAAAGCTAGTGATAAAAATATACAGAAGTTTAAATGTGAGGAGAGTATTGGTGATCCGATGGAGAATGGGGTACTGCCGGTTAGGCCTAAATGCAGGAGGGTAAGGGTTAGATAGTAGGCTCAGATGCAAATATTAGCGCAAAAAACTCATGTTGATGGAATGAAAAGATAAAAAACAAGAACTTTTAATAAAGTGAAACACAAAAAAAAAAAAAAAAAGTGTATTGAAACTGCGTTTTTCATGTCTTTTAGTTTTGTTCACAGTTTAATTTCATGCATACATCGATGGAGATAATGATAAGAAAGCTCTTGTTCCTCAGAAGAGAAGTTATGTGCATATTCCTTCTTTCCTACCTCTTGCTTTCGTGTCAAACGAGTCTTTCTGCGTCATGATATTGCACTGAAGATTAAAGCAATCAACGAAAAATTTGATGATATTGCCAAACAGAAAGATTTGTTTAATTTTAATGTGAATATTACTAAGAGGATTGAGACACCTGGGCGAGTTCAAAGTATTTTCTTCATTGATGAGTCTGAAATATGTGGTAGAGATTATAAAAAGAATGAACTCTTAAGTAAGTTGTTGTCTGATAGCAGCGACCAACAGAAACCCATCAAAATGATCTCTATTGTTGGTATGGGTGGGATAGGCAAGATAACTCTTGCTCAAATGGCCTACAACGATAAAGACGTGATGAATAATTTTAAGAAAAGATATAAGTGTGTGTTTCTGACCCTTTTGATGAGTTTAGGGTTGCCAAAGCTATCATTGCGGCTTTAGGTTGTGAAACCTCTAATTTAGGTTCATTGCAATCACTTGTCCGATGCATATCTGAATCTATTGAGGGGAAAAAATATCTTGTTGTGTTAGACGATGTGTGGACTGATGATTATACTAAATGGGAACCATTCCAACGTTGCTCAGCAAATGGGCAGTGTGGAAATAATATTTTGGTTACCACTCATAAGAAGACAGTTGCCAGAATGATGGAGTCAACTAATTTTATCTCCATTAAAGAATTGTCAACACAGGAATGTTGGTCGTTGTTCAAACAGGAATGTTGGTTGTTGTTCAAAGAATTAGCATTTTTTTTATAGGCGTTCCTCAGCGTGTGAAAATTTAGAAGAAATCGGCAGAAAAATGTAAGCAAGTGCAAAGCCTTGCCTCTTGCTGCAAAAATTATTGGGAGTCTCTTGCGCTTTAAAAGAACTAGAGATGAGTGGTAAAAATAGTTTAGATAGTGAGTTGTGGCAACTACAAGAGCTTGAAAAAGATCTTTTTTCCCTTTTGCTCTTGAATTATTATGACTTGCCATATAGAATAAAACAGTGTTTCAGATATTGTTTTATCTCTCCAAAAGACTCGTGTATATGGAAAGAAGATTTGATTAAATTATGGATAGCTCAAAGTTTTATTGAGGCAAAAGAAAATAAAGAGATGGAGATTATTGATGAAGAATATTTTGATTACTTAACTGCAAGATCTTTCTTCCAAGAGTTTCATAAAGGAAGTGACGATATAATTACAGAATGTAAAATGCATGACATAGTACATGATTTCGCACAATTTCTCCGTAAAAACCAGTGCTTGTCAATAGAAGTCAACAGTCCTAATCAATCTTTGACAAACATTTCTTGGGAGAAACTTCAACACTCAACGTTGGTGCCTGGAAGTAATGCTTCCTTCCCCGTTTCCATATTATGCCAAAAGGCTACGTAGCTTTTTAATTGCTTCCTTCCCCGTTTCCATATTTAATGCCAGACCAACTTCTTCAAAGCACAACGCTGGAGGAATTGCTTATTTATGATTCCCGAGTTTAAAAGTGTTAGGAAAATATGCTCTTTAAAAGCATATGGGTTTATTTAATTGTAATAAACAATTTTTTTGATTAATAAAATAAATGAGGTATTTTATTTAAATATCTTAATTGTATTAATATTTTGATTAAAGTCTATTTAATCATATTATATGTATTTATGTAATCACTATGTGGATTCACAGAAGACATAAATACAAGTTATTTTATTATTAAATAAATTTAGTTCGCAGTTGATATATAAAGTTGGGCACTTTATTTAGATATAGACTGTAATGAATTCATTGAATGATTTGTCTTAATCATGTATGGATTTATTAATGTAGTACGACTACATTGAACAAGATCACATATAAGATTTAATTAACCTTAAAATAACTGTTAGACTTATTAAATCTCATAGGCATTGATTTTACTGTAATCTTAATATTGAGTTAGTTATGATTTCATGATTGTAATTGTTATTCCATTTGAGTTACCAATGGGCACGACACACAATTGTGGTCAAGATTATCCGGTATTTTAGTGAGAGCAATTATAAGTATTGGAGTTATACATTAACAATATAGAATTTGTACAACACATCTCTTGATGGGTTTTCGGCACTTGATCATAGAATTCTCTGGTCAGAGTGTGTCAACATATTTAGTATGCTGAAAATGATCATTAGAGAAAACCAATAAGTATCAAGGAATAAGATATAATTAAATCGATTGGACAGTTGAGATATCGATTTAATTATTAATGTGGTACAAAGAATTATGCAGTAAAGAAATCGATGTGGCTTGGGACGAATAATTATTTGAGCATACAATTATGGAGGCCAGTTCTAATCTTTTAGTGGAGTAGATTTGGAATTAAATAATTGGGCTAGTTTAATTGCATGCCTAATTATTATAGCCACTATTGTATGTTCCCAAATCTCCGGGTTAACTCATTTAATTGACTGTGCCACTACTGGATTAATAAGCAAGATAACTAGTTATTTAGGTTAAAAGCCTAAATATATTATTTAATGAGAGGCTTCATGTAATGTACTTGTGTCTGAGGGGCCTTATGTTATTTTACAAGGTGAGCCCCTATGACAAGAAAGAAGTAACATTACTTTTGGTTTATTATTTTTAATTTAAATCAAACTTGATTTAATATAATTAAATAATATTAAAAAATGGAGCTTAGGGTTTTCACTAGATAGAAATAAAAAAAGGGCTTATTTTCTCCCAAAAGAAAAAAAAAAGCAGCCAATTTATACAGATCAGAGAAAATATTTTTCTCTCTATTGTTGAGAGAAAAATTTTATCGTGCTAGTTGCTTTAGTGGTGATAAAGGCGTCCACACGTCAAGTGCAGATCAAACTTGAGTCATAGTCTGGAAGATTATTTGGTGGCGAATCGTGATCTAATAGGAGTGGTGGTGACGGATCGTCATCTAGGAGCCTAAATCACTTCAGCAAAAAAAGTCAAATCGGATTTTCAAGGTACGATTTCTAGATTACGAATTTTTATATATTGTATGAGAGCGATCCTAAAAGTTTTCATAAAATTTTAAAAACTGATTTTTCTCCAACAAAAGGAGCATTTCGGAAGGGAGAATGGAGAGGGACTGGTCAAAGATATCTCACATTCCTAACATCCAAATTAGAAGCAACAATTACAAAAGGCCACCGGTATTTCCTTATCTTCCTTGTTTAATTTTATTTTCTATTTAATGATTTGTTTTAATTCATGTGTGCATGATGTTAATATATAAAATGTAAACAAGGTAAATATATATGTTGGAAAACTTATTTTATGCATAAACAGAAATATTTTCACCATGCATGATGCCAAATTTGTGTCGTTCTAAGTTTCCTATAGCCAATAATCATTGGTAAATCTTACACACGGGATGGGCAGCGTGCGTCGCGGCGGTTAGAGTAACTTCTGGCGTACATGGGAGAATTATTCAATGTGACATACTTTTGCTTGAGGTGGGAAATACTTTTGCTTGTTACTTTTTTGAGTAATCGATCTTTTTTTTTTCCCTGAGCTCTCTGCTTTATATCAAGGAAAAAAAATATTAAACAAGGAAGTTCATTTTATATTTTTGCTTGTTATTTATATGTTTGAGATCGCTTTTGATAGTGGTTGGGTCAATCTTTTCATTGAATGTAACAGTTGCTTACCTCCTCCTTGGTCTTTATCTAACACTTAGAAAAATTGTCCTTCTTTTGAATCAAACGGAAGTTCATTTTACACATATTTTTAGAAAAAGTAACGGTGCTGCTAATATGCTTGTTAATTTTGGCACTACTGCAGCTAATTTTTCTTGTTGGTCTAATCTACCACCTCAGATATTGCCGTATTTGCATAAAGATGCCCTATGTATCTCTAGCTATATATCGATTTATGTAGTTTTTTTTTTTTTGGTTATTATTGCGTTTTTGCATGTATGTTTATTTTCTTAGACAACTTTGTGTATTGTTAGTTACCTTTTGTAACTTCATGTTTGTGGACTAAATTGCTGAACTCAAAACTCGGCATGTTAAACAACATCATTCTGTCTATTAATATGTTTCAAGTTGTCACGAGATGGACATGTGACTCACTTAACAACATCAAAATGACATCAAAATCAAGGCGTTTTGGCTAAGGTTTAAGTGATGCATGTGATAAAGCAAGTGAGAGGAGAATCAAGTTAGTTATAAGCTATTATATATCCACGTTGCTGAATCTGGTGCAATCAAGGTATGTAAACAGCTGTTATATAATTAGCTGTGTTTTGGGGCAGTTTGAGCAAGATTGAAAGATCTTAATTTCTAGAGAGAGAGAGAGAGAGGCATCTTATTCCTTATTAGTTCCTCTGTGTGAACTCTGAAAAATCACATTGAATCATCAATAAAAACTCATTCTAGCAGCTTTTCCCGTGGATGTAGGTTGTGCACCATTGCACAACTGAACCACGTAAACAATGTTTCTTTCCGTGTCTGATTGATAGTTAATCTCGTTCATTTCTTGCTTGTTATCCTCTGGTATTTCAATTTATCTTCTATGTGAATGATAGTTAATCCTGTTCAAATCTTGTTTGTTATCCTCTGGTATTTCAGTTTATCTTCTATATCATTCATTGAACAAAACAAGATTCATAATTAATTTGTTCATATGCAACTTGTTTGATCCTGATCAAGGTCTTGGGCAGTGTTTGATAGCTTGTGTTTCATTGGCTATCTAAACACTACATTGTTCTTAGTTCAATTTGGGGTAAGGTTGATTAACTCCCCCATTTAGGTGTATCTCTTCTTTTTATATTCAATAAATTTCCCTAGTTTGCTAAAAAAAATTGTAATTTTTACCTAAAATCTCAATTACTTCTGAATATTAGAAAAATAATAATAAAACTAACTAACATATAATTGGTGAGGTTGAGAGGGAAAATCATCAAAATTATGTAGGATGCTACCCAACTTTATATTGATTGACTATCAAATGTTTAATTTCGTTTTTCTAAAGTGCTTTCATCGAATTGGTTAGTTATTGTTTGTCACTACTCTATATTAATTCTACATCATTTAATTTCTTAATGTTCAACATAAAGAACATCACGTATGCCATTATCTGATTTTTTTTTTGTTTTTTGGTTGATTTCCTTAATATGCCGAGGTTGGTGCTCGTGTAGAATAATGCTATATGTTTTTTTTTAAAAAAAAAAGGTTGGTTGCACTAATTTTACTTTACACTTAATTATTTTTGTCTTATTATCATTGAGATTTACAAAATTAACCTTTAAGTTTTAAGATTTTAGATACATGGTAAATACCGCTAATATGCTATGAATAAATTTTATTATCATTTATAATTACATATTTGTTAAGAAATTTTTAAAATAAAATAAAATTAAAGGTAAGTGGATATGGATTTAGATCTAGGTATCAAGAAAGATACAAATTTGCTCCAATTTATCTTAAATCCACACATTGATATCCAAACCAATCCAAATCTATTTTAAACCAACCTAAATTTGATCTAAATGGATTTGGATCACGTGAATCTTGAGTCAGGTCCGATCCATTGCCATTCATGTCTATTAAGCATAAGAAAAACATAGTGTTTAGTTGGCACTTAATATAATGCTTATCTACAGCTCCCATTTTCTTTCTAAATATTAATTAATTTTCGTTTAGAGCCTTATTTATAGAGTCTTTTTGAACACAAATTAAATTATTAACAAAATCTTATTCAAGTAAAACTGAATTAATAAATACATAACTCTTGATCCTCGTCTGCTTCTTTTCTAAATCATCTGACGTGCGCCATGACACGCAGCAGTAATAGTAACTATTCTTTTTCATTCTATTTTGGCTTGAATTTATATGGTTAGCATGTTGGATTTTGGTTTTTTTTCCCTTTTTTTTCGGCCAATTAATTAACCTCATGATAAAAATAAAATATTCGCTTTTGCATGCAGTATAAGAACTGAAAGGATTAAGGCATCTTAAAACACTATAATCTATTTTGAGCATCTTCATATTAACTGAGCATATGTAGTTAAATTCTCATTATCTTTTGTCTAATTGTCTTACAATATTTTGACCATATTTCTTTCACCAAAGTGGTTGATGCAATCGTCTCTCCTCTCATGGAACAACTGATTTCAAAAGCTGTTGAAGCGGCAAAACAACAGGTGAGAATTGTTGTTGGTGTCGACTGTAAACTGCATGAGATAACGACAGGCCGTTTTCCCACATACCTGAACACAACATGACGTACATACGAAAAGTTATTAGACGACTGATCATCTTGAAGGAAAAAGGACAACAATTCATACAAAGTACGCCGGCGCAAACTTTGTGCGATTTGTCGTTTATGTTGTGATCAATAGTGGATGTCGTTCTTAATAAATGTAATTAGACGACATATCCCTCAATATCAGGTCAATGTACCGGGGTCAATCTTGGAGAAGTTAGAAAAATTCGAGCAAGTTCGGATTGTTTGAAGACTGTTAAGCTCTGCTGATTTATTCTTTAACCAGAATTCCCAATTGCTTTTGAATATTTGGTTTTGTTATTCTACAGATATTGAGAAAAGAAAAGAAAAGAAAAGAAATGCAATAATTTAACTCATAATTGGTGAAGCCGATAGGAAAAATCATCAAAATTGCCTAGGATAACACCTAAATTTAAAATGGGTTGATAATATCCGAATGACGAGTCTTTGTTACTTTGGAAATTGTTAATTCTAGGCCGCTTTTCCGGAAGAATGAAGCCAGAAGAGTGCTTGATTGGATTCAAACTATGTATCTGATACCCAAAAATATCAAATCAGTTAGTTCATTTCTTGATGTTCAATAAAAAGCTCATCACAGAAGACATCAGTGTTTGTCAAGGCTCTCGTAATCAACAATTAGATCCTGATGCAGATGAAGAAATGTAATCAAGGGAAAGCGCTGACTCATAACAAGTGCATGGACTGATGGACCAATATATGCCAGAACTGGCTCTGTCTCTCATATATATTTCCATTCGGATGTGATCAAGCCTCTAGGGTTCATTTCTGAGTTTGCATACATAATACATTCTGAAAGCAATTTCTTTTAGGATGCTGTTTTCTCTGGTAATCTCCAAGTGACAGCTCTATTTTGATCTGTAAAGTATAGAAATCAGAACATTAAATTAAAATTGTTCCATATATGGAGACTGGAACTGCAAGTCACCCGTGTTACTAATTTACGGAGATTAGATTTGGAACCCTTAACATTCAATGAGGCCAAGTACACAAACCAACATATCCTAGTTTGACTTGATTCTATAAAAGTCTCATCTCCAGCATCTTCTACACTTGGAATACTCTAGAAAATGTTCAGAGTGATTGCTCTCTAACATATTGTACATAAATTTTACTAGAAATTGGTAAAGATGTGAATTCTCTAGAGTATAAAAATAAACCTCTAGATTTAAAAGATTCTAGAAGCTAGTGGAGCTAGACAAGTTTCCCTATAAATAAGACTTAGCACTTGCCATTTCATGCAACACAAGGAACTTGTAAGCAAGCTCTTAAAAGTTATCTTGTACACGTACACTCTTATGAACACAAACTTTCTTTGGCTCAGTTGCTCTCTCTTTTTTCTTTAGACCTTCCGCAAGCATTCTAACTTAGTTAGTCGAAAAACTCAATGTTTACTTAGCAACTTTTAGGAAAGAGTTCTTTAAGTGTCACACGAGTATGTAGCGCAAAATATTTATTATATGTCAATGAGCTCTAAAGTTTTATAAACTGATAATTATCATATTTCATTGAAAACTTTTTGAATTTTGTAATATTGAGATTGAAGAATAAATCCACTGTTTTTTTTAAAAGGTCCGGGGGGGGGGTGAAAAGAGCCTAAGAACAATGAATCAAAAATCTTTTGTTTAAAATTAAAAATCAAAATTAAAATAGCTCATTCATGTTTATACTGGAAGTAAGTAAATGTTTATTTTTTAAAAAAAAAATGTTTACTGCAAAATCATTCAAATTTGGAGTTACAAAATTCATAGAATTTTTCTCATCCCTTTACTTTTTAAAAAAGAAAAAAAAGTGTTCAAATCATGAGAGTATATAAAATGTGGGTCAACTTTTTAAAAACTTACTCAATTAAATTATTTTATAGATTAATTAATGTGACATCTTAAAAAAATAAAAAAAATAAACTCTTATAAAATATTTCAAAACTTAAAATCTAATATAAGATTTAAACCATTAGGTGGCTGTACACAAAGTTTAACATTTAATTTTAGTTTTAACATTATCACATGTATGTTTAATTAATAGTTGAAAGTTACTATTTGTTTATTTTTGAAGCATTCAATATTTTCTCGAGATATAAAATTACCAATAATAGAGATAAACATAAAGTATGGATGGGTAAGTACGACCCGCCATCAATGCTTCGCTTGAATTTTATATTAATGTTGTTTAGTAAATACTTTGAAAAAGACTTAACATTAGTTTTTCCAAAAGTTTCTATTAATTTTACTAGTTAAATATTTATTTATTTACTTATGTAGTAAAAAGGAGAGTGAAAAAATATGTTATTTTTTAAAAAGATCTTTAAATAAAAAAAAGTTAACATTATTTTAATCAAATAAATATTTTTTTAAAAGAAAAATAAATGACAATTAAAACTCTTTTCTCTCTAATAAAAAGTTATAAAATATCATTTGAAGAGAGAAAGTAATTCTATAAAATTTAAAAAATATATTTTTTATTTAAATAATTTTAATTAAAATATTTTTTAAAATCTTAAATAATAATATAACTCTTCAAATAATTAATAAAATCTAATTTAAAAATTCTTTTAAAATTGGTCAATGATAACATTCTCCTCTTAAAATATGATGCACCAACTCTTTCACATGCAATAAAAAAAAAAAAAAAGTACTCGTCAATAAGACTCAAATCATGGTGGGTCCAGATGCTTTAATTAATTAAAATTCAATAAGAAAAACGCAAAAAAAAATGAAAAAGAAAGGAAAGTGGTGACTCAAAAAAAAAAAAAAAAAAAATTCATGCTAGCATAAGCAAATTGATTAGCGACATTACGCTCATTTTATGTTGCAGTATTTATGACCCAAGACTATCCTTTACAGATTTGTTCTAAGTTTTAATTGTCGTATAGTGATATTTTAAAAAACGTGGCACTTTTTTTTTTCAATAAATTTTTCTTTTTATTGGATTGGATTCTTGCAGCCAGTCATTATAAGAAAGAGTACGGGGGTCGGGCAATATTTTATAGGAAAAATATTTACTGTTCATTTTTTTTAAATTTTTAAAAAAATATATAATTTTTTTTAAAATCTACTTAAAGTTATATTTTGTTTTACTTTTTCACTTCTGTTTAGAATCCGTTAAGAAAACTAATAGAAATAAAAAAAAATGATCATTTTACTTCCAAAACGAAAATTATAATTTTATCCTAAAAAATATAAAAAATAATCAGATTTAATGATGAATATTATTATTAGTATGTTAATGAAGTATAAAAAAATCTTAATTATTAGAGATTATAACTCAATGAATAATAAAACTCTACTTATCTTAAATTCAATTGATGGTTTGTGAGATTGAGCTATTTTTAATACTACTGTTATAATTTAGCATTCTAATTATAGATATATTTAAAAAAATTCTGTATTTAATGGTTGTAAAATTAATTTCTTTATTGATCGATGGAGAAAATAATTAGATTTAATCTGATTATTTTTTATAATTTTTAAGGTAAAATTATAATTTTTATTTTAGAAGGTAAAATAGTCATTTTTTAAAACTTTATTAATTTTCTTAACAGATTCTAAATAAAAATAAAAAAGTAAAATAAAATGTAATTTTAGGTAGGTTTTAGTTAAAAATAATAATAATTTTTTAAAAAATAAAAAAGTGAACAGTAGATATTTTCCTATTTTATATTTTCACATTAACTCTTCAAGTCTCTCTTCCTTTTGTCATTCAATATTCAACCTCGTTCGTCAAAATGGTTGATGCGATCGTTTCCGCCGTGTTGGAGCAGCTGATTTCAGCAGCTGTTGGCGAGGCAGAAGAACAAGTGAGGCTTGTTGTGGGTGTCGAACAAGACGTGGAAAAGCTTAAACGCAATTTTCGAGCCATCCAAGCTGTGCTGGTCGATGCAGAGCAAAAGCAAGTGAAGGAGGAAACTGTCAGACTTTGGCTGGATCAGCTCAAAGACGCATCTTATGACATGGAAGATGTGTTGGATGAGTGGATCACTGCCAGGCTCAAACTGCAAATCGAGGGTGCTCCTCATCAGAGAAAGAAGAAGGTATGTTCCTTCATTCCTGCCTCTTGCTTTGGCGTCCAACAGGTCTTTGTGCGCCGTGACATTGCTCTCAAGATAAAAGCAATTAACGAAAGACTAGATGAAATTGCTGAACAGAAAGGTATGTTTAACTTTAATATGAATGTTATTAAGAGCATTGAGACACCCGGGAGAGTTCAAAGTGTCTCCTTTATTGATGAGGATAGGGTATGTGGTAGAGATGATGAGAAGAATAAACTCATAAGGAAGTTGTTGTCTGAGAGCAGTGAAGAACAAAAAGCCGTACAAATCATCTCTGTTGTTGGTATGGGCGGTATAGGGAAGACAACTCTTGCTCAGATGGCCTACAATGATCCTGATGTGAGGAACCATTTTAAGATAAGGATGTGGGTGTGTGTATCTGACCCTTTTGATGAGTTTAGTGTTGCCAAATCTATCATCGAGGGTTTAGAAGGTGAAACCTCGAATCTAGGTTCACTGCAATCATATCTCCTACGCATATATGAAGCTATTGCCAAAAAAAAATTCCTTCTTGTCTTAGATGATGTATGGAATGATGATCGCACTAAATGGGAACCACTCAACCATTGTCTGATGAATGGCCAATGTGGAAGTAAGATTCTGGTTACCACTCGTAAGGAGACAGTTTCCAGAATGATGGAGTCAACTAATGTCATGTTTATTGAGGAACTCTCTGAAAGTGAATGTTGGCGGTTGTTCCAACAATTAGCATTTTTTGGTAGGTCTCCCTCAGAGTGTGAAAACTTAGAAGAAATTGGAAGAAAAATTGTACACAAGTGTAAGGGTTTGCCTCTAGCTGCAAAAACTATTGGGAGTCTTTTGTGTTTTAAAAGAACTGAAGAAGAGTGGCAAAGTATTTTAGATAGTGAGCTGTGGAAAGTAGAAGAGTTTGAAAATGATCTTTTTGGCCCGCTGCTGATGAGTTTTAATGATTTGCCGTCTAGAATAAAACGGTGTTTCACATTCTGTGCTGTCTTCCCAAAAGACTGGGATATCAAAAAAGATGAATTGATTAAATTATGGATGGCTCAAAGTTATATAACACCAAAAGAAAATAAAGAGATGGAAATAATTGGTGACGAGTATTTTGATTACTTAGCCACAAGGTCCTTCTTCCAAGACTTTGTCAAACATGGTGTGAATACCGTCCGAAAATGTAAAATGCATGATGTAATACATGATTTTGCACAATTTCTCAGTAAAAATGAACGTTTTTCAATAGGAGTTGACGATCCTGAAGAATCCACTTCTATGGAGAAACTTCGTCATTTCATGTTGGTGCTTGGCAAAAGTGTTGCATTTCCTGTTTCTATATTTAAAGCTAGAAAGTTGCGGAGTCTTTTAATTGTTGGCCCAATCTGTGAAATTCCAAAAGAGATAGAAAATTTTATGTACCTAAGGTTCCTCAAATTGTCTAAGGCAGAGATAGTAGAACTACCGGAGACATGTTGTGAGTTATTTAATTTGCAAACTTTAGAGATGGAAGATTGTTGCAACTTGAAAAGATTACCCCAAGAAATAGGGAAGTTAGTTAATTTGAGGTATTTGATATGTAATGATAGTTATTTACATTACTTGCCGAGAGGGATAGAGAGATTAACTTGTCTTCGGACATTAAGTGAATTTGTTGTGAGTCGTAGTGGTGGCAAATATGGTAGTAAAGCAAGTAATCTTGAAGGTCTGAGACACTTGAATCACCTCCGAGGGTTTCTTGCAATTGTTGGGCTAGGAAATGTGAAAGATGTTGATGAGGCTAAGAATGCAGAGCTGGAGAAAAAGAAAAATCTCTTTCGTTTGGAGTTATGGTTTAATAATAAGGAGGAAGAAGAAGAGGAAGAATCAATGGAGGAAAATCAAGCAAACCAAGGAGCAATTAGTGAAGCCTTACGACCACCTCCAAATCTAGAGTCGTTAGAAATCTGGGAATACAAAGGCAAGGCTGTGTTTGAGAACTGGATAGTGTCATTAAACAAGTTGAAGAAGCTATTTCTCATAAACTGCTATAATTGTGAGATTATGCCTCCTTTGGGAAAATTGCCATTTCTTGAAAGCCTCAAAATACGGAATATGAATGTCAAAAAGGTGGGTGATGAATTTTTGGGAATAAAAAGCAATCATAGCAGTGGCCCAGCTATTGCCTTTCCTAAGCTAAAACATCTGAAATTTATGAAGTTGAGTGAATGGGAAGAGTGGGATTTTGGCATTACAAGGAGCGGAAAAGAAGAAATTACAATCATGCCCCAACTAAACTCATTAGAGATTATATTATGTGCCAAATTAAAGTCACTGCCAAACCAACTTCTTCAGAGAACAAAACTGAACTTGAACATTTCTCTCTGTCCTACCCTATTTTAGAAGGAAATTTCTATTTACGAGGACAGGAAAGACAGGAGATGATATGTGCCAGGAGGCAGCAATTACCACTGACCCACAGGTATATTTTTTATGATATCCTCTCCCTTTTTAATTAATAAGTAGTTGCTTGTAATCCAACAGTTTTAATTCAAAATTTATCTTATGATACAGTATTCAGACATATAGCATTTGTATAAATTAGCAACAGTGGCGCCTTTCAAATTTCTGGGTTGTTATTGTGTGTTAAATAGTTCACTACTCTATGACAATATAAGAAGCTCAAATTAATGCTTAGCCTTTTTCAAAATTGAAGTTCTACTTGATCATCATTGTAATTTATTGTACTGCGATATACAAATTGTTCAAAATAACAAGCGAGCATGGATTTCTTGAGTAATTCATGTTGTTGATTGGCTGCTATAGGTAGTATTAATTGTTTATCCATATGTTTTGTATCATTAACACGCACTGAGTGTTATAACAGGGTAACGAGTACCTTCTTCATTTGGCAACACTGAAGAAATTGAAGATTTTGGATTGTCCTGAGCTTGAAACATGTTACATCAAGGGAACAGGAATTATTGTCTGGCCGATTGAAGATATCCCACATTCCAAAATTCAAATTATATAAGTGAAAGTAGGCTGATGTTGAATTTTCAGCAGGTTATTTCTTCTCTGCCTTCTTTGTTAGTACATAGTTATTTGTAATCTATTGAGATAGAGAAAATATTTTAAATCAAATTATGCCATGGTCGAGAATGTGCAAGAACTTCTAACCTTTCAGTATTAACTGGAAAACAAATATTTTCTTTTCTCAGTGCAGTTTTTCAGTGTATGGAAGTATACATTGAAGATCATTATGCAACCGACCAGAGATGGAGAGAAGAAGCTGTTTGATTGATGAGTCTTCGTAACGTTGGAAATTGGAATTTTTAATTGCAGTCGTTTCCAGAAAAATGAAGCCACGAGTGTACTAGAGAGGATTCAAAATTTCAAATGGTTTGTATTTCATGCCCAAATTATCAAATTTGTTTGTTAGGTTTTGTCACTGCTCTGTTTCAATAAAAAGCACATCACAGCAATGTCTGATTGCTTAAGTAGTAGCAGTTGTTGTTGTGGTTTTATTTTTTAATATGCAGAACTGGTTTTGTTACTCATGCTAGCCATGCTGGGAATTTAAAATCCAGTTACTGATCTGCAGAGGAATAACTTAAGTGCAAAGCACACACGGACGAATATGTTGAACGGAACAGGTGATCATTGTTTGTCAGGGCTCCTATATTCAATAGGGAGCCTGGCGCAAATGAAGAAATGTAATCGAGGGAAAATGGTAACTCACAACAAGTGCCTGGACAAATATGCCAGATTTGTCTCTCAAGTATTTTCTACAGTCATTTCAAAAAAAAAAAAAGTATTTTCTACAGCATTTGTAAATTCTTAAGTAGGCTCTCATGTCATGGATTCTTAAACCGTTGCAATTACTAGCAAACCCAGGTAATTTATTTTCTTTCTTCTTTTTGTTACCTGTCACTTGTTATCTGATAATATTTAGAAACTATTTTGAATCAAATTCTGTATTATATTATATTTTCAAGAACATGCAACATCTCTTAATCCTTTCCATTTCAGATTGAATAACCAGTCACTTAACCGTATTTTCATTAGAGTAATTACTGAGTTATTGAATTATTTTTGGGCCAAGTCTGTTTGAATTCACCTTCATATGATTTTTCAACTATGTCCTTTCTGTATTTAAAGAAAATAAATATTTGTTTAATTATCTTACAGGTTTTCCAAGTGCAGCAGAAATTTGTATCATGATGCCCAGTTTTTTGGAACCCAGTATCGACACATGCATGACAAGGTATGTGCTGTGGGATAACTTACTGTTACCTATTTATGCACAAGTAGAATTTTCATCACAATGCCTAGTTTTGTATCATTTCAAGGTGACTTGCTAACTGTGTCATGAGTAAATCTTACAGTGATAGGCAATAGTGAGTTGTGTTATACATGAAACGACTGTGGAATGTGATAATAAGTTTGCTTCAGGTGATAAAAATTTTTGATCTGTTACTTTGTGGAGTTATGGTTTGTCTTTTTTTTTTCCTTCAGCTCTCTGCTTTATTAATCTTCTGTCGGTTATTTTATCAGGTTTGAAAGGATGCTAGAAAAGATTTAAAATCCTGTTACTGATCATAGGCCAAAGAGCGCGTGGACAAATGTGGTCGATGAAACAAGTGATCATGGGCTATCAAGGTGCCTCCTAATCAATAGGGGAGTCTGCTGCAGATGAAGAAATGCAATCAAGGGAAATTGTGATTCCTAACAAGTCCATGGACCAATAACCCAACCAGTTATACGCCATTTCACATCTGTATCAGTTGCAGTATAATTTGTTGGTTGTCGGATCTACATTTAGAGAATGTAAATAGCTGTTTCTTTCCATGGAAGAAGCATTTTCTTAACATACAGTTCGAAGTGTCTGAAGTAACTTTGATAAGTGAAGAATGAATGTTCAAGCTTTAAAAATTCTTGTATAAATGCAGATTATATTTAAGGATCGAGATTAGAACCTTTAACTTCATTGGGAGTCAAATTCATGGGTAGTTGCAATTCTGGAGATTTACAGAATTCTGCCGCTCAGATTTTAAAAAGGGAAGGAGGCACCTGAATATAGTCTTCTAATGCCATAATAATCATAAGTCCTATAGTTATTATACATTGATAAAGTCATATGTAAACAGAATGGCTTATGATCTAATAATCTCATGACACATACAACAATTTTTGAATCTTAAAAATCATAACTATGGTCATAAAATAATCAACAGGACCCATTAGCAATAGGAAACAAAGCAGCCTTCTTACGCTTTACAAAGGGCATCATAAGCTCTAACGACTCAATAAGCGATATAAAATAACTACAAAATGCGGATACGATCCAGAGTTGTACACTAATTAATAGGGTATATATAATCGCACAAGTGAGGCAGCTATGAAATTTCAGCACTTGGATAGCCAAATAACATCCTGAAGAGCAGATGCAGCAAGCACGAGGCAACCGAAGAAAGTGAAAGTTATTGAGACAGCAACATGATCACAAAAGCTATGCAAAGCCTTGCAGAAATTGGGTAGAGCAGTATGCTTCACCCCCGTCCGATTCAGGTTGGTGATCCCAGCTGCAGCTGACCCAGCGCTCATCATTGCATATGCAAAAATCTGCAGAATTGAATGTTAGGGCCATCTTGAAGCACTCATCAATGCCTAGCATATATTTATACAATCATAATAAGCCTAATATCACCTTACCTGATCCACAGCAAATATAAGCCAAGCTTGTCTTTTTGAGGAGATAACAGTAGCTTTCCTCAGAAGCCTTGATCCAGTAAGAAGCAATTGCAGCAAGGAGTAAGCAGCAGCAGCTGCAGAAACTCCAACCAGATACCTGCTCATCAGCACAAAACCACAAACTTTAAACAACTTAGATCATTCAAATCACACTTTTGATCTTCATTATGCCCTGAGACTATCAATTAGAAATATGCAATTGTTTGCAATGTTTTCTACATAATAATATCAGCCATGGGGACTGCTCAAATCAATGTTTACATTGAGCATATAACTGGGCACTTAAACTTTTGTAAAATTACGTGCCTAAAATAATTTTCATTCGTTTAACTGATAAATCAAAAAGGGACTATGCATTTGACTGGATTGTTTCCGGAACCTGTTTTGCAGTTTACATTTTTTTAAAAAAAAAAATAGTAATAATAAAAGATAAAGAAAGACACTCAGTGTCATGTTCCATGATTAGAAAAGAACTCAAATTCCTTATATAAATCCCAACTTGACTTAGCAGTCGTTTTTGTTTTCAAAACTGTCATATTGGCAAAGACAATTCTGAATTATAAAGTTCCGAGTCCTCAAATCTTGAAAATAAAAATTCGAGTGCCGTTCTCATTTCTTGTATCACATTTTGAACGAATGCCATCACTGATTCAATTTTTGAAACAAACCTAGTAACCAAGCAGGACAAAAAGTGACAGTTTCTTAATCAAGAGAACACAAAGAAGCCAGAAATGCGCACAAAAGAATAATAAAAAAAATGGCTCACGGGTCTGATTCTGTTCATTCATGTGCAATGAAAGTAGAGAATAGTTTGTTGTAACACAAAAAGCACCGAAACCAGGAGAAATTTCAGCAATTCAAAGTTCCAACTGAATAATTTGTACACTCAAAACATGACAAACAAACCCAGCCAAAGGCCCCACTTTACCCGGCCAATTTGGTAACACAACCCCATCAAAAGTATAATACAGAAAAGTCCATTATGTTCTGTTTAGTCGGCAGGAAAATCCAGGAAAGACAAAAGAGTTACTTGACAAATATTTCACTCTACAGTCTCCGAAAACCAAACACCAAAACAACACGGTCATCAAAATTCGATTTTGTTTTCTTTTCTTCACTTTTGACTTTTCTATGTCACTCAATCAAGAACATTTTACTTGTTTTTCCTTCACTTTCTCAGCAACCAAACAATACCAACACTATACGTGCTAGTTTTATTCAACTGATAAAATCTCTCCTATGAGACAGGATGTCTTGTTTCAAATCCTAGTTAAAGAATTCACTGACAAGAATGAATTGTAAAACCAAAGTTCCATTTTCTCTTCATTTCCTTCAATTTCTTATCAACCACACTGAGAATCAAACTGAACCCACTAAGCAAACCAACAACTAACGTAGAGAAAATATAAAAAGGATTTTAAAAAATGATCCGAAACACTTACTCAAAAGCATAAGAGTAAGACCACTTCGAACGGAGAGTAAGTGGAAAGCCATAGACAGAAGCTACACCGTTCTGACGGGCTGTCACCATGAATGACATGGCCATTACTGATGCCGCCAAGCTCAGTAGCCTTAATATCACCTGCACCACTCCATCTCTCTTGCTTACACCTTTCCCCATTCCCTCCTCTGCTTTCTGGCCGTTCATCATCATCATCACCATCAGTAGAGTGTTAGTATCAAACACTTTCTTTGTATAGTGTTTTCAAGTGTTGCTGCTTTTGTGAGTGCTGAGAACAAATATACTTATATACATACATATATATATATATATATAGAGAGAGAGAGAGAGAGAGAGAGAGAGAGAGAGAAGGGTGATAAACATCAGTACGCATGTTTCGTAATATTATATAATCCACTCGTTATTAAACTAGAAATAGAAACTAGAAAGTGATGTTTTATTAGGAATCCAACTGTATGTGCCTACTACACGACTCCGTGTGTCCCACTGTGATGACTTCATTTTTGGGTAACCATGCATGCATAGTTGTTTAGTAGTCTTTCACATTGCTCGTTGAAAGTCTCTAGTTTGTCATAATCACACACTAAATTTATACATAATGTTCATCATATTAAGCTTATCATGATCTCTTTAAAAAATAATTATTACAACATCACTCACTTTTTAATAAACAATGAGGATGTATTTTAAAGAGAAGCCTATGTAGTTTTGTACAAGAGACAAAACATTCAAATCATCAAGCCAAATTAATGGGACAAAGATTAAAAGACGAGCCCAGTCCTATCATCTCAAAGGAACTAATGAAGTACTTTTAAAAGTCTTAATGTGTTTCAAAAATTTGACCAATATGAAACCAAGAAATATGTATAATTGTGATTGGTTCTGCACCTTATGATGAGTGATAGGTGGCCTTAATTAAGAGGCCCAGGACGGGACAGGACAGAGCCCCAGAGCGCCGCTGCGGATAATAAACACCATGAATAATGCTCTGCTCCTTCTGTCATGGCGCTTATCTTGCTGTCATTTTCACCATCTACAATACCCACTTCTGATTTTGCCACGTTCTTAGATGCCGATGTGTAAAGAACTGAACGGGTTACTGCAGGAACTGTGCCATGTAGAAATCACTAGACAATCCCTCATTATTCATTAATTATTACCATTTTATTTTTCAAGCTAGCTACTTTTTGGGTCGTTGAATGACCAGGTCAAAAGGCTTAATGGTAATTTAATATATGAAGTGTTGTAAATCATAGCTCCAAACCGTGGAAGACTTGAATTACCTTGCCCTATCATCGTCAAAATAAATGGCAACATCAATATAGTTCAACTACTTTGTACGATCTTTAAAAAAAATAATAAAAACTGCTCAATACTACATTTTTAATTCAGCCAGGGAATCATAGCAACTGCAATTGATAGTATATAATATGTGCTTAGAAATATAGACAATGAATATGGTTCACCTTCACCCTTGGAAGTTGGAAAAGCATAAACCAAAACTGCTTACCTAATACATTGAAGTTCTGAAACTCAAGTCTGAAAATGACACACATCATAGACTTCAGAGCAAATCTGGGGAAAGGTCTATAGATATTTAAAAAACTCGGAGCAGGAAATGCATCAGAGCACATATAGACACATTGGATTATCTAATTGTTCATAGAAGAACCAGATGTTGATGACTTCTAAGTTTTTTGCCATAAATCCTTTATGTGCAGTTCCTGGAGAATGAAAGCTCAACCGTACCAACTTGAGAAGTGACGTAGACAGTGAGGTATAATTATTTTCCATCGTATGCATGACGGCGCCTGCAAAGCCAAAGTAAAAAGGAGTGCGTGCCAGCCGTTGATTCACAGCACATGTTGCTTATCGTCAAGGGAAAATCACATCATCATTAAAGCCATTCTGAATTTTGGATGTTGTTGGACAAGAATCACAAATCAAAACAGCATATCACAAAAACTCTCGTACAGCCAATAAAACCACAAAACAAGCTATCATTTCTCAAATTTTAAAGGGTGCTACATTGTAGTCTTGTGCAAACAATTTTAGTGACAATTAGAGCTATATTATTCCCAAACCAGGGAAAATTGCTGATTTGAGCTACAAAGGACATTTGCAGATAGCCAGATACTCTCAATTATATATTTGAATTGCTTCATACATTTGATTATAACAAGAAAATAGAAATCTAGTGGGTGACTGTATCCTAAATGCCAAACATCAAATCCATGATTTTGGAAACCATAGACTTGGCTGGGGAAGCAATGGCACCTCCTGACTGTCCTGTGCTTGTATGTCCATTTTGAAGATAATATGGGCGCGAGGATGCTCTAAATGAGTTCAGCTCCGAGGTTCTGCTGGACGGAGGGGGAAGAGTCATAAATCCTTGACTGTTAATTCTTTCATTCAAAGCTTGGCGTTGCATTGGATCCAATGGTTTCACACCAACAATTAGGACTCCATTGATTTGCATCCCATTCTTGCTGAGAGCCTTTTGAGCATCAGAACGATTCTGCACAGCCAAAAAGTACAACAATCGAAATTACCGATTATCACTACATTCCCACTATTGTCAACTCACAATTAAACCATCAAAATAACTGGGATAGAATGAGATCAGATTAAATTTTCTAAGCAAATAAAAAGGGATTTTTAAAAACACTAGCACTGTACATGGAGTTACATATCTTAACAAATCAGCATTTGATGAAGTTCAATGCCTTAAACCCCAATGATAACAGGCAGTATAGTCCTAAAATAAGCACTGCAAATGCTGTAACTGTTAACTTCCCGATTTTCATGTCTTCAACTACTTTTTTTTTTTTTTAATTATTCTTTTAATTATATCCCAGCTGGGATTAGTATTGGACCATCATACTAAAGCCATTAATCCACATTTAAATCATGGAAATGATGAAGAGATTGCAGCTCAAAAGAAACAGGCAAGAACATATCAGATTGTAGTTCATAGAAAAGAAGCAGAACCTGATATAGAATGTGCATCCAGTTAGCATCTCTTGGACCAGGAACATCTCTTGGACCAGGAACATGTTTCAAGATCACACCACACTTTTCAAATTCTCGCAAAACCAAATTGGTATCAGCTGGAGGAAATCTGAAGGGGACAATCAAAAAGCTTGAGATTAGTGTCATAGATATGAAATACAATTTATTACTCACATAATAGATATTCAAGATAATATTTCTAACTTATTATTCAAAGGTTAAACTTTGCATAAACACTCGGCAGCTTTAAAACAATCATAGAACAAGCAATCAGCCCAGCGGCTTAAAAATAGTGTTTTATGGATGCCAAAGGAAATGAAATCTCTCCATCTAGTCCCCAATAGCATGCATAGTAACATTTGATCGCTTTTACAAAATGTTATTACAAGACAGTGTCAGTAGTGGAAAATGATAGATAGAGAATGTACAGAGATCACATGTTATTACAAATCACTACATTCCACACGTATATTGAAAGTAGAAGCAAACTAATGATGGATTGAATCAATTCCACCTAGCATCAAAGTGCCCCCTTAAGTTCCAAAAAGTTCAATATGGCTCCTTATTCAGTTCTCAACAGCATGCATTGTAACATTTGGTCACTTTTACAAAATGTTATTACAAGACAGTTTCACTAGTGGAAAATGATAGATAGAGAATATACAGAGATTACCGTATATGCAGGAAGGGGTGCCCCTAGGTGTGTGTAGGGGTTAGGTTTGTTCGCAAGAATGGGTTCCTCATGTTATTACAAATCACTACGTTTCACACATATATGAAAAGTAGAAGCGAACTAACAATGGATTAAATCAATTCCAACTAGCATCAAAGTGACCCCTTAAGTTCCAAAAAGTATACCATGGCTCCTTGTTCAAGTCAGTTGCCCAACACAGTAAAACATCCCTATCAAAATTACACAAAGAGATGACGAGCAGTGGGCAATGCAGCAGCAAGGACAAAATACTAGAGATTAAGGGGTAACATATAAATGAAAACAAATGCAATTAAAAAGTTAAAACCATACCCATAAACTGTAACCCATTCTTCCTCATTGAGGTTCCCTGCAGGCAAGGTATTCCTCTGTATCTCTGGCCTTGCAACTTCCCTTGGTGGAGGAAGTGTAATCAAGGCACCAGGCTGAACCACACCCTCTACAGGAGAACCCCTGCCCTTCTCTTCTTGATCACTATTACTAGCCTTGTTTGGTGACCACCAACTAAAGCCTGCCGAACCCTGTTGATTCTGCTGCCCTCCTAGCACAGCAGAAGAAGTGCTTGCCCCAGATTTCCCCTTTGCTGGAGTTGATGAGAAGTCTCGACCAGAACTTTGGATGGGAGTCCTCAGGTCCGACTTCATTTCTGGAGATACTGGGTAATCAGAAATTCCAGACTCAGGAGAAAAATCCGAGCGGTCCTCCAAAGTGTACATGGGAGGTGGTGGAAGATCTGAACCCCCAAAACTCTCACGCCATAGTGCCGATACTGCTGCTTCCTGACCTGGATTTGAGAATTTTCTACGGGAGGAAACAGGGGAGGCTAAATCTTGGAAAAACAAAGACTGCCTTCCAGATTTGGGAGTTCTATGCACAGTTGCACTCATTTTAACAAGTCCTCCCAACAAAAAAGGGTCACTGCAACAAATGATAAACCATATAATCAATCCTCTTTTTTTACGGAAACATTTTTTAATATTCATAAATTTAAACCAAATCCCTGTCCACCTCGATGCGAGTGAGCATGGAACCTGAGTCCTCTTGTACCACCCAAACAGGCTTTACCAACCGAACTTGTATAAAAAGAGGGTAAATGGAAAAAAGTATATGAAGTTCAAATAGACTAATTACTTGACTTGTAAATAAAGTTTCAATCCTCAAAACAGAACTCATCATAATCCTTTTTTATCTTTTGAAACCCAAAAATTCTCAGCCCACTTGCATCAGCATAGGGATTTTCAATGGGCACTACAGCCAGACCTTACTAAACATAAACACTAAAAGTTCAAAATGTTAACTCATTTTTTTTCCCAGTTTATTCTCAACAATAACAGAGAGCTTAAATACACCCAAAACAAAGGAGCATAATACATACAGACAGTCTATACAAACCTACCCGTAGGTAACAATGTGACATGATTGGAAGACTAAAAATAATATGATGTCTTCCAATTATATCATCCCAAGTCAGTTTGGAAGGATTGTTTTGTATAAATAACCTAAAATAAAGACTGAATGCTAAAATTGATTAAAATAGTAAATTGTCCGATTAGATAAATGCACAAATCCAGCCGAAGAAGCTAAAGTTTTCCATTAATATAAATAATAATAATACCATCCAAGAACCGAAATAAAATATATAATATAATTACAAATTGGAACACCGTATTACAAAACAAAAGCAAAATCAAACAAGCAGAACAAAGAATCGATTCTTGAGTTCGCACACTACATTTCATCTTCATCACTCCACTTCCCATACGACATGTAAATCGAAAGATAAATTGAAAAAATAAGTACATGGGATGAAAGTTAAAGTACCTGTGGGTTTTGGGTCGTTTTGTGTTCTCTCTTTACTCTCTTTCTCTATCAAAAGCTAGGATCAAATGGAGCTCTGAAATGGAGAGAAAAGTGTTTCAAATCAAAACCCTAACCCACAGATCGAGATTTGAATTTGGTGTCCGCTTAAGGTTTTGGGTTTTAATTGAAATGACGTAAACAACCTCCATTTAAGTGAAGTCTACTTTGACTATAATAATGTTTCTCGTAGTCGTAGTGATTACTGATTAGAGAAGTTTTGGCGCTCAGCTTTAATGATTTGCTGTGTGGTCCGTCTATATTTGTCATTTTAAAATTATAAAATTATAATTTAATGTTAAAAAAATAAATCAAATTTGAATTTTCCGATAACTAATTTATAATCTAAATCAATTTTGTTATGTTATAGGTCCGATTGAGATTGATGTTGAAATTCAATAAACTGCTCATTTTATAATTTGTGATAAAAATAATGTTTGATAAATTTTGTAAAAACTACTTATTTAATAATTTTCTTTATTTTGACAGCTACTTTTAAAAACAAGTAAAGAATTACTTTTCATAAACAGTTTATTAAATAAGTTATTATACATTTTTAAAATTTTTATTATAATTTTAATATTTAAAAAATAATTATTATGTCTTATTTTTCCATACACCATAACATTAAGTCATTAGATATCATATTACCGCCACAACTACGGTATATTCTCTCTAGTGTCCAAGTTTTAATCTAATAAACTCATATTTTTTATATTTTACTTATATTTTCTATTATAAGATTAAAAAAGGTTTGCATATAATAAGTATGAATTTTTATCATATTTTATATAACAATTTTTTTTAATTTATGTAATTTTATGTGTTTTAAAAAGAAAAAGACATATCTATAAATCATTAAATATACTCCAAAAAATAAAAAGGTAATTTAAATTTATGTCTATTTTAGTTATTATATAACAGAACAAAACATTTGTAATAAAATTTATCAAAACATATACACTTTTTTTCAAATTCAGAGCAATCAGAACAACACAGTTTACTAAATAGAAAGCTGCTTTTTTAATCAGTTGCTTATTACATTCGCACGGTAAAAGCAACTTATTTAATCAGTAACCGCATTTCCAAACAGACCCATAGTCCACATTAGTCTATCCTTTCTATAATATCGGATGATACATTGTTCTCAAAAAGCCAAAGATCCGGTGACAAATTTGAACGTTAAAAGACAACAAATTCATCTTTAACAATATATATTAGATTATTCAAGAGTTTTAAAATGACATCAGAGGTAAAGTATCGCAATCTCAAAACTTATATAGCACAGTAATGTGAGTTGTTGTATCTAAGTATCAACAATAGCAACGAAGAAAGCATTTACTCAAGAAATATCAATAGCCTCTCAAAATCTGACATTTATTTATTTCAAATTCTAGCCCCATTGATTATTTATTTATTTATTTACTGGGCCAATTCCATGGTATTTTATTTTTAGCGAAAATGAGATTTTTGACAAAATAACATCTCAAAAAGGAGCAGATAAGGGCTCTTTGAGGTTAATTTGATCGGGGGAATCTACATTAACATTCATCAACGAACATTGGCAGGGTGTTTTAATTATTGGATTCATCATCTTCTGATCCTCGGCAACATTGCAATCAACAGCATTCGGAAACTGCTGCCCCTTTTGTGTTCGCTCTTTCTCCTCCACTCCATCAGCTTCCGAGTCCTGGATAAATTAACAACACGTAATTAATCACAAGCAACAATAAAGAAAAAGCTTGATTAGGCAAGAACAATGGTGAAAATTATGTATATAATATTGTTATTAACGCACCTTGATGAATGAAATTGATGCTTCCTCTGGTTCCATCTTTTGAACTGCATCTGCAGCCACCTCCTGCTTTCCCAACCAACCCAAAAATAAAAATAAAAATTACCCTTCGCATATATATTTTACTTTCCGGCTTGAATGAATTCGTACTTTAATAAATGTAAATTTGTACATTATTTGTCACTAATTTCCCTCTTAATGTAATACTTACAAAGTAAAAACAGTTATCTTAACAAATCTACTATTCAAATACAAAAGTAAAATTGTTATAAAAAAAAAATTCCCCAACAGGAAAATTCAAAATACAAAGAAATTGAGGAAAAGAATTAGAAAGGAAAAGAAAAAAAAAAACTTACTATAGCATGGTTGAGTTGCACTTCCCTCAAGGTTTTGGGCTCCATTTCAATGGGGCAACATGTGTTAATGTTGGCCATAACAAAGACGCACTTATCCCAAATCTACTATTCAAATCCAATTGGCGGCAGCCCATCACCAAAACCACTACCGTGTTACAACTTACAGTCTCACGCTGTCATGCAAATTCTTGCCTATAAATAGCCGAAGGAAGACGACTGATATTAGTCGTTATGGTCACGGGCCCATTGACTTGAAACTGCTACTCTTTCCATTCACATCCATCCCGTGCCAAAATTTATGGTACCAAATTTTAAGCTGAAAATCTTACTTCACGGGTTACTTACTTTTTTTGGTCAATAATTTTCTTTGATTGGCCCATTGATGTTATGGTGGGTAGAAAATCTATGTGATTGAATTGATTTTTCTCGGAAAATTGTTGCATTGATATGAGCCGTAGACGCGACGTACTGCTGCCTTTACAGCTGTTTTCCATGAAAATGTTGTTTCAAGGGAAAATGGAGCTCTAAACTTTTCCCATCATTTCCCTGGCCCATGTTTGTTATATCCTTTGAAATTTACTACCCGCTCAGTCATGGGTCCATAAGTGAAGTATCTGAACACCCTAACATCATTCTAAGTACATCCACAATGAGAGAAGACAACATTTTGCTAATTCATTCACCAGTGTGAGTACGTGTCAATTACTCATGGGCCTAGTGATTAAGGTCGAAAGATTGAGTCTGTCTGTGTGTATTTTGGAGTCGATTATCCTTGACTTAGAAATATGATACATTAAGACAAGTCCTGAACGTGACGGCTAACTTTAACAGTCAACATGTGTAATAACAGAGCTTTTGAAAATGCAATAAAGTTGACTGTTTCATTGCATTTGCAGTCAACAGTACCACAAATGTGATTAAGATTTCGTAGAAGTAGACAAATGCTACGAACTGGAAATCGACGAGGAACGAAGATAATACAACTGGCCTTTTGTTATAGCCACGTGCTTGATGTAGGTGGTCCAAAAAAAATAGAAATAGAAATAAGGCCTTTTATGAGGATATTTTTATGTGTTTTTCATTTCTTTATATACGTACGAGTTTACAACATTTGATCAACCACTCAGTCGTCAAAGCAATCAAAGAGTCCATGCCCGATGGGCGGTGTAGCTAGCTGCTCGATTTTTATAGCTCAGTTTTGCAACAACATTGTCATTTTCTTCTCCAACCTCTATCTTATTTGGATTTATATAATAATTATGATATTCCTAGTACACAAAAGTAGCTTTAAATTAATGATTGTATGCTTCCCTTCCTTTCCATGTTGGTCAAGCTGGAATTTTAATTATAGGTCAAGAAGTAGCTATAGAAGACTCTCATGGATTACAGATGGTTTCCTTTGATCACTAGCCTCTCATTAAACTATAATCTTAGCTTAATTTTTTACAATCTTAATTAATCATTTGGTATGAACACTAAGAGTATCACCAAAAGACTCTTCAAATAAGATTTGACCACTTATTTGAAGAGTTACATCAATTAAAAAGAGTTGTAAAAAACTTTTCAAATGACATTGTTCTTCTCTCTCTTCAATATTAAAGAGAGATAAGCAATATCTCATTTAAAGAATCTTATTTGGAAAGTCTTTTAGAGCGTTTAATTAGTATATTACTCTTTTTCCATTATTCTTGAAGAGAGAGAAGTGTAATAGTAATTAAATAGCTGTGTAAACCTCTATCTTATTCCATTAATTAGTATATTACTCATTTAAAGAATCTTATTTCTGGCAGCTAGAGCTCCGTATAACTAACTAAATAGCTGTGTAATATTTGCATACACATAATTTCCCGTCGTTTTAGCATCCAACTCAACAACTTTACATTGTGCCAAAGTCTACAAGACTACAACTCCATTTTCATTTCTAGAAATTTGGTGTTAATTTCTAGTATATAAAATCATATCCACTCATATTTTAAACAACCAATTTTGTGCCTCTTCTTAACAATGATGAGAGAGGAACGATATGCTTCACATTATAGATTAAAACTTATATAATGTTCAACATGTTTTGTTTGAATGTTGAGTTGCAATGTAACTTCGAATTAAAGAGAAAAAGGGATTATTGATTTGCAGGCGCACGAGCAAAACAAAAATAATAAGTTCAGGCAGCCATGAATTACAACTTCGAAAAAGCCGAGCCCCCGCCCTTGAAGGATGATCGGTCAACCAAGAAAGCTAGATTTCGCTCCCAAGGGGCTGACGGGGATAATCCGGTCACTCTCTCTTTTAAGGACAAACTGATGGAGTCTCAGAGAACTGTTGTGGAGGATCCAATTAATGAAGATGGTGCGTTGGATTTTGAGCCCGAAGATATTATGGTTGAGCATGGGATTAATATGCCATCTATTTCTTTCTCTCCGAAAATCCATGCACAACTGGTTCGGCCATGGCAATATGCGGTGGTGGTTAAACTACTTGGGAAGTCTATTGGCTACCGAGCCCTTTGTAATCGTTTGGGAGCGCTATGGAATTCAACTACAGGGTTCAATGTTATTGATTTGGAAAATAACTATTTCTTAATCCGTTTTAAATCCAACGAAGACATGGAGTTCGTTCTAACACAGGGACCATGGACGTTAATGGGGCATTATTTAATCGTCCAGCCGTGGTCTCCACAGTTTGATAGTTCGAAAGAGGAGTGTGATTCTGTCATAGTCTGAATCCGGTTACCTGGGATGGCGCTTCACTACTATCATAAGCGCATCATTCGGATGATTGGACAGGTAATTGGCAATGTCGTTTGAGTAGATTATAATACGGAGTCTGCGACAAGAGGCAAGTTTGCAAGAATTGCAGTTGAAGTCTCCCTTTCAAAGCCACTGATCTCACAATTTCTTTTGGATGGTAAGGTCCAGAAAGTCGAGTATGAGAATCTCCCTTTTATTTGTTTTAGTTGTGGAAAATATGGTCACTATTATGAGGCCTGTCCGGATAGAGTTATGAGAAATGAAACAATGGGAGAGAAGGGTCTCGGTGGTGAAAAAACCACTACCGCAGCTGCTCCGGGGAAGGATGCCGGAAGGGATGATCAGAATGAACCGAAGTTTGGCCCGTGGATGGTGGTCTCTAGAAAAGGAAAGCAACGTGTTAATAAGGGTAAGGAGTTAATACGGGATCTAAACCATGATCATCAGAACAATTTTGGTAATAGTTCCCGTTTTGAAGTGCTTGATAGTGATATGGCTGGAGAGATTGACAATGAAGCAAACTGTGAGGGATTTGTTCCTAATCTAGACCCATATGGACCCACCAATAACCTTAACAGACATAAACTAAGACTAAAAAAACAGCTTTCATTTAAAAAGTCCCCCTCTCCCATGCAACCAACCCGAACCATACGTAACCAAAAGATTGCCATCCCTGACATCCAATCAGCCCCTAGCCCCATGCAAAATTTACAAGTTCCACGTGATTTGAACAAAGACCATGCAAATCAACCTAATCTCCCCACCCATGTTTTCGCCCATACTAGCCTCAATCCCCTTTTCCACACTGCTATTTCTTTCCCAACTGTCACAAATATCAACCCCATGTCCACGCCTTCCAACCCAACAGAATTGCTATCCTCCAACACCGTGGTGGCAGAAACGCCTCAACCATCAGGGGAGCCTCCTGATACTGGAACTTTTGAGGTGAATGAAAATGCTGAAGATGACAGCAATGATAGTGACTTCATGCATGAGAGTGGCGATGAGAACTCTGACTCAACAGGGGATGATGTATCTCTAGACGATGAAAATGACATAAACCTGGACTATGAGGTCTTGGAGAGGACGGAGTAAAGCTGTCTTTTTCTCTCTTTTTTTATATTTTATGTCTAAGTCTATTTTGTTTAGGAATGTGCAAGGTGCAGCCTCGAAGAAATTTCGCCGAGCTTTTGCAACTATTCTAAATAACTACAAACCGGGCATTGTGGTTATCTTAGAGCCAAGAATTAGTGGCTGCAAGGCAGATGATTTTATTATGAACAGTGGCTTTTCTCGGTCACATCGCATTGAGGCTACTGGTTTTTCTGGGGGAATTTGGATTCTTTGGCATGAAGCTTTTGTCATTAAAGTGGTGTTGAATCACAAACAATTTGTTCACATGCAAATTGTAGAGAATAATAATTTTGTTTCTTGGGCCACAGCTGTTTATGCAAGTCCGAACCCAGTTTTTAGGAGGCATCTTTGGGTCCATCTCAACCACATTGCAAAGTCGGTTCAGGGCCCCTAGATTGTAGGTGGCGATTTTAATGCTATTATGTATGCATCTGAGAGAAAAGGAGGTTCCCAGTATGGAAGTGGAGTTTGTAAGTTATTTCGGCAATGGTTTCACTCGAATAAGCTTCATGATCTCCATTTTAAAGGGCTACGTTACACTTGGGCTAGGGGTAATCTTTATAAAAGACTTGATAGGGTGATTTGTAATGATAATTGGTTTAGAACTTTTACTGAAGGCTCGGTCTTACACCTTCCAAAAGTTGAGTCTGATCACAGACCTCTGCTGGCACGTTTTGTTAGTGAGGAAAAGTGTAAGCATGGTCCCAAGCCGTTTCGTTTTTTAGCAGCTTGGATTACTACCAAGGACTTTGCTGATTTTGTTGCTACCCGTTGGAATTCCAATGTTCCTTATATAGCGGCTGCTCAGACGTTTACTAGTGAGGTAATCCAATAGAACAAGGATTGTTTTGGGAATATTTTTCATAAGAAAATGAGGCTTCTAGCTCACCTGGGAGGAATCCAGAGAGCTCTAGAGGTTTACGATTCAAAGAGCCTTTATCGTTTGGAATGGAAACTTCGCAGAGAGCTGGAGGAAGTGCTGCATCATGAAGAATTACTATGGTTACAAAAATCTCGAAAAGAATGGCTGCGTTCGGGTGATCGTAATACAGCTTTCTTCCATCGGAAAACTATTACCAGACGAAAGAAAAATCAAATCATAGCTATTCAAGATGATTCAGGCCAATGGTTATACAATAGCGACGACATTAAGAAGCACGCTGGTGAATTTTTTTCTACTCTGTACACTTCGGATATGAGTGGCTCCCATCCTTATGCCCTCATGGGTTGCTTCCCTCCTATTGATGCTGATATGCTTTATATGCTGCAAGCTCCTATAGATGACAATGAAGTTAGATCGACTATTTTCAGTATGAAACCACTGAAAGCCCCTGGAGTGGATGGTCTTCATGCAGTTTTTTACCAATCTCAATGGTCTACCGTTGGGCCTTCAGTGTGTAGTTTTATTAAAAATATTTTTGAGAAAAAGCACATCCCAAGGGAGATTAACAAGACCCTTCTAGTCCTCATCTCGAAAGTTGCTAATCCTCGTAATTTGAAGATGTATCGGCCAATAAGTCTCTGCACTGTGATTTACAAGACTGTGACCAAGCTGATTGCTAATAGGCTTCAAACTATCCTTCCTCATGTCATTGGACCGCATCAAACGAGTTTTGTTCCTGGGAGACACATAATAGAGAACATTGTCGTAGCTCAGGAAGTGATCCACTCTATGAAGAGGAAATCTGGTAGGAGAGGGTATATGGCTATTAAAGTGGATCTTGAAAAAGCTTATAATAGGTTAAGCTGGAGTTTTATCTTTGATACTTTAAATGAGACGGGTTTACCATTGGAGCTCATTCAGGTTACTATAGAATGCATTACCACTGCACGGATGAATGTTCTTTGCAATGGCGAGCTTACGAAGGACTTTGTACCTTCCAGGGGCATTCGACAAGGGGATCTTATTTCCTCTTATATCTTTGTATTGTGTATTGAAAGGTTGAGCCATGGAATTTATAAAGCGGTGGCTGACGGTGTGTGGAAGCCTATGCGTCTGTCACGGAATGGAATCCCCCTCTCACATTTATTTTTTGCAGATGATTTGCTTTTGTTGGCTGAAGCTTCGAGTGATCAGGCAAGGATAGTTAACTCGGTTTTGGAGGATTTCTGTATCAGCTCTGGAGCTAAGATTAACAGAATTAAAACTCAGCTTTTTTTTCTCGAAGAATATCCATAATGGTGAGGCCTCCCGTATTGGCAATTTTCTTGGGTTTACAATCATAAAAGACCTTGGGAAGTACCTTGGAATGCCTTTGCTTCATTCACGAGTAACAATGAATACTTATCATGATATTGTTGACAAGGTAGAAAAGCGGCTTTCGGGTTGGAATGCTTCACAATTGTCTTTGGCGAGGAGAATCACACTTACTCAGTCTGTTTTACAAGCAATACCAGTGTACGCCATGCAAACATCGGAGATTCCAGCTGGGGTTATTAATAAGATTAATCAGATCTGTAAGCGGTTTATATGGAGTGGGTCGAACGAGAATCGAAAGATGAGTCTTATCGATTGGGATAAGGTTTGTCAGCCAAAAATTTGTGGTGGCTTAGGGCTTAAAAATCTTGGGATGATGAACAAAGCCTTAATGATGAAATTAGCTTGGGGTTTGGTTTCTGAACCAACGAGTCTTTGGTGTAGAGTACTCTATACCAAATATGGCGTAGCTGACTCGGATTTCCCTCTTGGTTTACCAACTCGCAGTGGTTCGCATCTTTGGAAATCAATTGGAAAGGTTTGGTCGAATACTCTTAAAGGGCTACGGTGGAATATAGGAAATGGTAGGAGGGTCCGTTTTTGGTTGGACTGTTGGGTTACTAAGCACAAGCCTTTGAGTTCATATGTGCTGGCTCCTATTCCTGTCGAGAGTTTAATGAATTTAATTGTTGATTTTGTCGATGCTAATGGCAACTGGCGCTGGGATTCTTTTGAACATCTCCTCCCGAATTGTATTATTTTAAGAATTGCAGCTGTTCAGCCACCAATGGAAGGAAAGGGAGATGATAAATTTTTTTGGGCTAATTCTCAACGGGGGGACTTCTCTGTCAAGTCTGCCTATATGGCCATAACCAAAAATGAAATTGGTATAGAACACTCTCGGTGGAACATTGCTTGGAAATGGAAGGGGCCGCCTCGTGTGCAAACCTTTATATGGCTTGCCCTTCATGATCGGTTGAAGACAAAAGCCGAAATTGGACGAAGGCACATCCATATTGACTGGACCTGTGACCATTGTGGGGTGGCATCAGAGACCACGCTTCATGTACTTCGTGACTGTTTTATGGCAAAAAGGTTATGGAACCAACTTCTCCCAAGTGAGTGGCGTCAAGTTTTTTTCTCTTCAAATCTTCTTGACTGGTTAACTCTTAATTTGAGAAGTAACCAATGCATGGAGAATGGTTTGGAATGGTCTTGTATGTTTGGAGTCGCAATATGGAGACTATGGTTTTGGCGGAATCAATACCAGTTTAATAAGGTTTCAACGGACTCAATTCGTATGGCTCAAGATGTTCTTATTCGTGCAGAAGAGATCACTAGCTCCAACAAGTCTGGCCTCAATAGTCCGACAAGAAAAGTGGAAAAGTGGATTGGGTGGCAACCCCCTGTATGGCCTTTGTGCAAACTTAACTCAGATGGTGCATGTAAAAGAAATAGGGGTTCGTTTGCTGGAGGAATTCTTCGAAACTCTAACGGGGATTGGGTTAGTGGCTTTGCAATGAACATTGGGTATTGTTCGGTCACAGTTGCAGAACTATGGGGGGTTTATCAAGGTCTGGTTATGGCTTGGAACCACGGTATTCGCTGGCTTCTTGTTGAAGTCGATAGTCAGTGCGTTGTTCAAATGCTGAATAATCTTGAAGAAATGACTAATGAATACTCTCCGCTGGTTTCGTCCATCAAAGAGCTTATACACAGGAATTGGCACATTTCTGTGAACCATGTTTACAGAGAGGCAAATTTTGCTGCAGACTCAATTGCGAATTATGCTTCCGACCTTCCAATTGGCCTTCACAATTTGAATAGTCCCCCGGCTTGTGTCATTCCTTTTCTTCTTCATGATATGTATGGGGTGGCTCACCCCCGAATAGTGTCCTTGTAGCTCTTTTAGCAGGCCCCTATTGAATCAAAAAAAAAAAAGAGAGAGAAGTGATACAATTGCTATTATTTTGATAGAGGAAAAGGTTTAATTAAAATAATATAAACTTATTTTTATTTGAAAAATCTTTTAGAAGATGGGTTTTTTTTTTCTTTTTTTTTTACTTTTCTATTTGCCATGTATGTAAGTAAATAAGTATTTGAAAAGTTAAATTAGAAGAGTTTTTTTAGTGATGCTCTACCTAATCATGCTTTGTAAAGTCCGTTTTTAAAAATTAGTGTTTTATAATGTTTCTAATAGAGATACCCGTCTATAATTTCAAAATTACCTTTAAATTAGATTTATGTTAAAATGGCATACTACAAAATAAATAGCCAAATTACATGTATTTTATCAGGACGCAAGAGTCCATGTGATGGGGGAAGTTTTTCTCAATTATTTGATAATAAATCGGCTCGTTTGTAAAGCCCTCTTTCCTTTGACTAGCACTAATGAGTAATGATGTATCACTTTAAGAGTTTAACCATTTGAAAAAAAAAAAAAAAAAGACTGTGCAATGCTAAGAAAAAAAGAAATATAAAGATGGCAATCTTACAACTCCCAAAAGGAAAAAAAAAAAAATTACCCTAATGCGGTTCAAGTATCTTCTTGACTTGGTGAAAGGAAAGTTAGATGACAACACAGATAAAATTTCGTATGTACTTTTATGATAATCGTTCGGATCGGATCATTCAGTCCCATGTTTGCCCATTAACATTTATAACTTCACATGTGTGTATCTTTAGGTTGAAATAGTCAAAATATATTAATTGCAGTCCATGTGGGTTTCTTTGCATTTGTGCCTAATTGATATCAGGGTATGTCAATCATATCTATAAGCCTTCTCCTTTAAGGAAAGGTTCAACTCTTGAGTATATATGCTTATGTATGGTGGATTAAGAACTTAAGAGTCTTGTGCATTATCAATTCGATTTTGAGCTTTGCTAAGGTTTTGACTACTATACCTTCAGAGTGTTTTTTTTATCGTAATTATCTTGTCCTCCAATGTCATTTTCAGCAATAAATTATTAAAGAAGTTGACGAGAAACCAAAAAAGTCACGTAATGAATAGTGAATGTGGGGTGGTGCGGGGGGACAAGAACCCTATCTTCTTTATAACAAATAACATGGAAAGATCCCCAGACGCTGGGCAGCAAGAATAAACCCCATTTGTGATTTTTTATTTTTCTTTTTGGGGGGAAAATATTTATATATCCTTTACTTTATTATATATTCATTAAACAAACAATTTGCAGAGAAGCACAGAGGCAGTAGTCATGCACGTCACGTACTACGTGCATGTGCTCATCTTTGATTTCCACATGCATGTCTACGCTCACTCACTGCTCACACGTTATAAATTCTTTTAATTTACTGTATATCTTGATTTACGTTCATGCATATGTATTTAATAATACAAAATGAGATACTGCCTCAAATACACAATAAATTTATGTACATACGGTGTACTTTTTTTCTGTACCGTTTTTGGTATTCTGCGGCCTTTAAGTTGTTGGAATCGAAAAAGTAGCTGGCAGCTCGCATGTGTTGCCTGTATTGGAATTGCATTTTACATGCAATGTTTAGGCTACTTGCATGAATTATTCCCAATGGTTTTTGCTTTGCAATTTCCATGTTAAGCCAATCGCGGCAGACTATTTATATTACTTACTTAAATTTTGGAATAAAGTCATCTAGGGATACTACATATTGTGATTAATTTAATACTACATACAGATATTATATAATATGATACTATGTTAAGCTAAAAATAAAAAAAGTATATAGATGGAGGTTTTTTTTTTCTTTTTTTTTTAACTTAACATAGTATGGGAGGCACCTTTAAGCCTGTATTATAATCCAAACTAATCCCCGCTCGCACCGGATCGGCCCGTAAAAGGTAAAGTGCTCACTATTTTTTTTTTCTTTTTGAATATGAGTAATGCTGCTGTGCTCACTATTTAAACTCTATATTAATTCGTGTAACGTGAGGGCATTTTTGACTTTTTACCGTTGATGAATTATTAACTTCATTGTTTTGTTTGGATCTAAGTAAAATAAAAATAAAAATGAGGCATTTCCGTCATTTCATAATTTTGAGCAGTTCTTTATATTTCTATCCCAAGAATCAAAGTTGACATTCATTTATAGGTTATTGCCCAATTTCATAAAATTGGTAAATTTACTTGATGAATAAATGACAATTGACTTGATAACCAATGTTGGGATGATACTTGAAAAGTGTATTATTATTCTCTAATTTATTAATAAAATTGTTATAATTAAACACAAAGTAATTCATTATTCTCATGCATCCTCATTTCATCAAGGTCTATTTAAGAAAAATCAAATAAAAATAAAAATTATTTCCGGATTTAACAATAATATTCAACTTATCCTTCACTTTTATATTGAACAATTATTTTCACCATCTGAATAAATTAATGTTCCGATGCAGTACAATGTATAAAGATTTTCATTTGTCTGTCGTAACACAGTTGAACGACAACTCCCACCTAATTCGATGCGGCTTAATACAAAAGATGGCTTAGAAGCAAGGAAATGAACTAAGAGGAGGTTGCCAAAAATGGCTTAACCTACGTATGTGCATGCACCAAAAGTGAGCTCACCCATTTTTGTTACACAAAACCATCCTAGGGCTATTTTGAATCATGTTTGAGAGGTTAAAAAGTGATTTTAAAAACTTAAAAATTAATTTTGATATTTGATAAAAAATTTTAAAAATTACTTTTACTAAAATTACCTCAGCCTACAACAAATTTTAGAAAGTAGAGAAGGAACGGCTTTTCAAAATATAATTTTAAGAACTAGCTTTATACTTAATATAATTCAATATGTATCCTTGCATATATTATAAAAATCCAATATTATCCTTGTCCGGTTAGGAAATAAAATCATTAAATTTAAATAAATCATTTCTACCAATTACATTGAAATAACAAAATACTAAATATTTATTTTATTTGTCAATTATTATATATGTACAATAAAAAAATTATATATACATGTTTATAAGTATATAAATAAAATTTATTCAGTATTATGTCTATTTCATTCATTTAAATTTTTACAACAATTTAATAATAAGATTCATCAAACATATATAACAATTTTTAAAACTCACAGTACTTTTAAAAATTAATTTCACGAAATATTTGTAGCAGTTTATTTTTACAATACAATTAATAATAATTATTTTAAAAACTACAATATTAACAAACTTGTTCCTAATCGCCTAATTACGCCAGGGAGAAAAGAATTAACTATGACCCACTCGCGCAGTGTCACAATCTAGGAAGAATAATACTGATTTTGACTCATAATCATACACAATTAAAGTGGACCCAAAATGGAAGATTAAATGTCGAAAGTATGGTGGACAATCACATAAGCCATCCCAATGAGAACACCTAAATCTTCTTAATTAATTAATTAATTAAGATCGCCTGCTTGCACATGACTTTGTTCGCCATTTTGCAAGCTAAGCAGCGGCTGCTACCTGTGCTTCTGCCAAGGTCTCTTTGAATTAAAGCTTTTTCTGGGTACTCTCACCTTTTCTTCTTTTTTTTTTTCCTTTTTTAATTTTCTTTATTGGTTTCTCCCCCCCATTGATTTCGCCATTTGGATTTTAAGAGATCTGTACACATATATAGAATGGACACTATGAGTACGTGCATAGGACGATGTTTAATTACCCGGTTGGTTGAAATTCCAGTTGACAATTCCTCACTGAAATCCACGCCACTCCTGGCAGCAATTTTCGTTCTCGGTTTGCTTAAACAAAAGCACTTTAATCTCTTATGGGAATAATCATTATTGTGAAAGTGCTTATTGGAAGGAAGGACTTTTCTTTTATTTGCAGCCAGATTGAATAATTGATTCACATTTGAATTCAAAAGAAAGGAACCAAAACATATTGGCTAATCAAAAGGCATGATTTGAGTGAATGAACGAACCAACCAGCTTGTCATGTGCAATTGTTGTATTTTAGGTATGGGCAAGCAACCCCATACTTGTGTTGGCCCTTTGGTCTCATCAAAGTGTTGCACCATTCGCTTCATTCCACAACACGCTTTATCTCGTTGTAAATTTTTCTCTTTTTAACTCATTTAAATTTTCTCTCTCATTTCTCTTTTTACGAATGTAAAAATCATTTCTAATGTTCATTTTCTCCCTTCTACCCCCGAATATATATTTTTTTAAAATCAAAATTATACAATTTTTGCGGAGCAAAAAGCTACAAAATCGAATTCTCGAAGGAAAAAAAAAAATATAGCGAACTGCAATTGATTGTTAAACACTTCAATTTCAACCTAAATCATATGCCTAAAATCAGGTCCGCTAGGATGATGAATCAAGTAATCATCAGCACCGTTGGATACACCGAAAATCGAACGTTGACCAAGAAATTGTTGCTGCGGTGCCCTTTGCATTTCTTTCTGCCTCCTAAGTTCCATTACCTTCCTATGTGAATTTGAATGCTTTGCTGACACAAATGTGGGACTAGCAGCGGGTCGGTATTCGGGTACCAACCGACCGGACTTGTAGCGGACTCCACACGCATTGCACAAAGTTTTCGGACCCATCGGCCCAGTCCGCCATTGTGGGGTCTTCTCTGACGCACAGTGCAAACATTTTCGAACTGAATCACCCGACTCCGTATGCATCAGGGGGTTCGGACTCTCACGCTCCACGGACGGTCCCTTCGGGGACACGTGGAGGAGACGTGTGGACCAATCACAAGGCGCAGCACGTGGGCGCTTGGACCGGGCTTTACCGGGCAGCGGAGTCTCGGGGAGGAAAACCGGGTTGCTGGCTTTTGGGCTGACCGGTTCGAGTCGGGTTGATGATGAAGAGGATTCGGGTGTGAGTGATTTGGACCCGGATAAAAACTCAAGGTCACTCTTTTGTAATGTTTGGTCCATTGAGAATGAGTCTTCAACAAAATTTGAAAGCCATTCTAACTCTGCCAAGTCATCGTACTGTAACAAAATTTCAAAAAGATAATTAGAATTAAAAAAAAAATTCAATAAAAATAGTAATTCATAAATTTCACGTAATATTCAAATTTTCGAAACTTATTTCAAACGAAAAGGAAAAGGAAAAGGAAAATCACCGGAACGCATAGTTCGCCGCAGAATTGGGAGTCAGCGAAGCTGTTGCTGCTACGGCAACCGGAGAAATTGGCAGGGAAGTTGTTTTCGCCGCCGGAGACGGCGGAATTGGACGTGACGGTGGAAGAATCAGTGGAGTTAGCGGCGACATTTTCGAAAAATCCGCCGTCGTTCATGATGGCGTCGTCGTTGGAGAAGTCGAGTAGGTCTTCAACGGTGAAGTTGAAGTTCTCGCCTGGTTTTTGGTCGGCCGCGACGACGACTCGCTTCTCCGACGAGAAATTGTTCGTCGACGCGGCGTTGAAGTAACCTCCGATGTAGAATTCCGGTGTCTCCATTAAGAAAGTATCGCTGTTTGTGAGGAGAGAAAACTGCCGAGAAATTGAGCGATTCTGAGAGAGAATGTGCGAAGTTTGAAAAGTTTGTAGAGTGAAAATGGCGAAGTTTTGGAGAAATTTGAGCTGAGTGATGAAATTTGTTCTGTTTGGATAGAAGGAAAATGAGAGAAAATATAAGATAAATTTTTTGAGAAAATTTCTCGGGTCTTTACTGAGCGAGTGAAGGGGGGAGGGAGGGGGTTTTGAGGAGTAGAGGAAGGGCAAAGCGGTAAATAAGTGGAACTTTGAGCGTCTTTTATCAATGGAATTTTCTAATGGGAAGTGACTTGCAAGTTCTGCTGTATTTGCTTTTTTTGGTATGCTAATGCATTTGAATTAATTAATTAATTAATTAAGCAGAACTAATACTGTATGATAAATTAAAAATTCAAATCATTTTTTTAATTTTTAAACATTTGTAGGTTTACTGTAACTTGATTGGCGCTTGTGAAGAGATGAGCTGGCAATGGTGGTAACCTCTGACCCATAAAGGTAAAGTTGTTATTGTTTTTGCTTTAAACAAAGGTAAAGTAGTGAATCATTCGCCGAGAGGATAATGAAGCAATTAAGACCCGTTGTAAAGAAGGTAAATAAAATAAATTGAGAATCTTCATAATGTCAAGTTTTTTATTAGGATACGACTTTTTATTATATTGATGAGAATAGATTGAATTGGTAGTTTAATAATTAGTGTAACAAGTAAATATCTTAATAGTTATAAATTTAAATTTCTTAAATTCAAATCAAATATTCTAATCGTGTTAACACAAAGTTAATTACCTAGACAAAATTTTAACATATTTCTTATGCAATTCATGTAAAATTATCTAAAATTTTCAATTAATATGTGTAATTTAAGGGTAGTGATGTAGATAAATTTATTTTATCTCATTGAAATTGTGGTGAAGCATATTCAATGTAATATTATAAGATGACTGAAATGGAAAATTACAAGATTTTTCTCTCTCTTTTTTCCCCCCAAATGAAGAATTCATTAAGAAAGATTAAAAAATACAACTTATATTGGTAATTAACAGCTGACTTGGGCAAGTTGTGTGCATTTTTAAAATTTGCAAGACACAACTTGAAAAGTTTAGTATATGTGGAAATGGTTTAATTAAGTTGATTACAGCCAGAACATTATGTATTGTATCTTGGTTAGCGTGCTAGTTGGTAATGAATTGTAGTAGAGTGTTTGTGAGCAATTTGTCACATTACTCCATTATTTACCAAACATTGAAATTTTAAGCAGCTTTTATTCAAATGAAACACAACAACATCTATGTTTGATTAACAAATACAACTAACGTATAATAATAATGTTAAGCATTAATTTCTTGTCATAAACTTTGTCTTATATCCAATATTAACAATGTTATGCATTATTTTTTAGTTATAATTGTTATATTATTACTGAGATGCTATAAATTTTAATTCATAATTCTGCATAATGAAAACATTAACTCGTAAACGTAGTAGGGTATTTTTCAATCACTTAAAATTAAATCACAACTCAAAAATCTAGATAAAAAAAGAGGGTGGTGTGCAATTAAAAACAAAAATTCATCAAATAACATGACATTATTGGACAATCAATGCATAAATTAATACAATCAATTCTAAAAATAATAAAAATGAACAAAATTCAACCCCAATAAGAAATTGAAAATCGATCTATATGTAGCAGGTTTTGTCGCTGTGATTCGTTTCATTAGTGTCCAAGTTTACAGCCGGATTCCTATGCTATTAATAATTTTTCCCTTGGGAATTGTGACTTTTTTTTTCCCTCCTCTTTAATTTAATCTTAATTTATTTCTGCCTCTGAATTTTTTTAGCATTTATATCTTTAATTAATTGTACCTTGTCACCCAATTCTCATATATCATTTACACCTTGTTATATTCGCTTGCCACGTTGAAGCACGATGGGAACAGCTCAACTTTAACCCAAGTAACGGGTCATGATCTTGTCCACGTGGCTCTTTTGAAATTTTTTTTTTTTTTCTGTTTTTCACTTTTATCTTTTAAACCCACTGCAGTTAATTCCTAATAAAAAATCTTTAGAAGAGCACAAACCATGTGCTATTGCTCTTGTGTCTGATTAATCATTTTTCACAAACCCCAAAGTCAAGGATGGGCTCAGTTATGCTCTACACTAATCCCAATGTTAGTGTTAACAAACCTGGGTAATTGGATAAGGTTAGTTTTTACAGTTATTTTATTCATTTACTGCCACCAATTAGCTTTTTTTCTTTAACTAATATTTACAAATTTGCAACTTATTATTTAAAAAGACTATTGGCATTTGTATTTTTTTTATAAATTTTTTATTCCAAATAAAAATAAGATTAGCTGCAGCACAAAGTTGTGTACTAGTAGATATAGGCATGTACAGTAAAATATCTATGGCTCAATATTTAATAAATTAATATAATAGGTATCCGCAGTCCCAATTTAAGCCAAAAGTATACATTAATAAATTTTAATAAATTGATGAAATAATACATTTTTAAAAATTTTTATACAATTTTGTGGTCCCATTCATATCATAAATTAATAATTTATTGAAAACTATAATAATTGTTGCTATGATATTTTATTAAACAAAACAAAACTGGATTGTTACTTTTTTTTCGAAATTTAAATATAGTTAGATTTCATCTCTAATTTTACTTATTGCTTCTAGAAGTATCAGGATTGAATTATGAACTTGCAAGAATTTTTATTTTTTTGTTAATTTAATTTATATTTAGTGGATTAATTTATTTATAATTGATTATGTTGGTAAATACAATAAATTTTTAGTTGATTAAAATGTATGTTCATTATATATATATATATATATATATATATATATATATATATATATATATATCCCTATAAATTAATAAATTATAAATTTTCTATTAATTAATACATCTTTAAATTAATAACTTTATTTAATCCCGACATTATTATTTTACAGAGATTTTACTATATATACTAAACTAGCCAACATATACAAAATAGTTTAATAGCTCATATCATAAAACACCACAATAGTGTACACCTTTCCTTTCATCATGAGAGGAGGTTTCCGATCTCTTTATTTATGTTATAAATTACCATAAGGAGATTTTTGAACTTAAATTATGTTATAATTATGTAAGTTTAATTTACTAATTGTAATATAATTTTGAAAAACAAATGTACTTTTTAAAGTGAAATTGCAATAATACAATCGCTGTAAATTAACAAAATCTAATTGCAGATTTTTTTAAAACATTTTTCTAAGTGATCTAATTGTTGTGTATCCTCTCCCTCCTAATAGCTGAGCACGAACTAAAACATTAGATTAATAAAGGAAAGCTTAGTTAATGCTTTCTTTTTAATTTTTAAATTAAATTTACTTAATATGCTTTCGTGGGTCCACGAAGCACGTGACAAAGGTGATGAAATTGTCAGCAATCATGTGAGGTCTTTCAGTTTTAAAAGCTCAACCAATGGGGTGGGTCAAATTCCACGTGGCCGGAATCAATTGAGTGTTCATACCCACTTTCCTTTCATGCTTCCTCACACGTGCGTTGTGCTTGCCATGTCCGAACTGATGAACATGGTAGCACGTGTTGGGGAGTCACGTGCATCGCACACTCTCTCCGCACGTGCCTTTCACCTTGATATTAGGCTTGGACTGCGCAGTTGGCTGATGTTTAACCGCAATTATTGAGATTCAAAGTTTACTAAATACTTCACTTGCATAATTAATCAATGCCTATCTTCCCCCACAAAAAAAGAAAAGAAAAATCAATACTTATCAACATTAGAGAATCTAATAATTTGATGATAAATTATTTTCAAGATATATCTTATTTGAGTATTTAACTCACACCAATAAAATTTGGTTTTCTTTTAAATACCTAAAAGTAAATTATTCTTAAGGTAGATCCTGATTGAATGTCCATACATGCCTTTTTAAACGAAAATTATTCAGATTGTGGTATCACTTAAATCTAAAAAGTTCTTAAAGATACGTAGACGTAGGATATAAATAAATTTATTTAGTAATTTTTTTAAAATTAGTACTCACTAGCACTAGCCTCAAACCAAAAACAATTGAAGTGATCATATTTATTAGAATTTTACTTATTATTAACGTTTCTCTATTTCAATCAGTTGATCAAGTTTTGAGTTTCAATTTCACATTAATCTCAATCATCGATTTTCAATCGAACCTGTAAGGGTAGGGATATGTCAGAACTAAATCAAACTAATACTGAGCCTTTACATTAATCTGGATCATTAGTTAAGAAACTTTTTACCCCCCCAAAAAAATAAAAAAAAAACGTGAGAATCAATCAGCCAAATTCCCTATAGGGAAAACAAATTTTTAGTCAAGTGATTTATCTATAGATATTTTTATATTTGGGATTTAACTATTGAAATCAAATTTCATTTGGAGATGAATTCAAAAAAAAAAAAAATCATTTGGAGATTGATTAGGAAAACCTAAGGACAGAACAATGTTTTGGAAATCCAATAGAGATGTAATTTCATATGAATTCAAAAACCAATCAACTCAACCAATCGAGAAAAAGTGATGGAACGTGAGCACACGACAAGGGCTCCATGTTTAAGTTGTGCATCAAATCCTTAGAAATCCATTGAATTTGTTGCATGTTTCCGGACGGAAAATTTACGAAAATAACCATAAATATTTTGTTATTTTTGCAACTAATCCTTTGAACTTTTTTCTATCAACATTAGCCAAACACAAGCCTTTCTTCCCAAATTACCCTTCTTTACAGACCAAAACTAATCGGCATCGTGGCATTAGTTATTTTCAAATTTATTGATCTGAGTCAGGGGATGAATCTGATGACAGGGCACCTGTCGCACCAAGTTTTGGTGTGACAGGCACCCGTCGCACCAAGGCTTGGTGCGACGGGTGCCTGTCGCACCAAAACTTGAAGTTGTTCATGATGATGTTTGTGATTCGTCGGAAACGGTGGCGTTTTGGCCGGAAATTTGAGATAAGTTGTAACTGTTTGGTGATGCTTAGATTCCGGCGATGGGTTGGTCGATCGGAGGTGGGGAATAACGAAAGAGGTTGAGCTCGTGGAGAGGAGTGGATTGATTACGGTGGTGCTGGCTAAATCGCGACGGAAACCGGTGAATGACGGCACGGTTGGCGCGGCTGTTTTGGTTGTTTTTCCGGCGATCTGTGGCTAATCAACGGTGTCCGATGCTTGGGGTTTGATGGCCGGCGATTTATGATCCGTTTAGTGGTGGTTGCGTCCGGATCGGTGACGGAAAACGAGAGCCGGCAGCCTTGGACGGTGGCCGCGGGCTGAAGCTTTTGTTTCTGTTCTGTTTCGGTTTTTTTTTTTTTTAAATAATGAAGCTAAACGGAAGAAAACAAAAAGGTGAAAGGAAAAGCAATCTCTCACCCGCGTCGAAGTCGAGAAAAGTTAGAAGCAATTTGGGCACGAAGATTATGGAAGGGGGAATGAATATCAATGGATTTGCAGGTGAAAGCATTAATAATAATAATGCTGATAGAATACAACTTAACAAATTTTCCATCTTAAAATCATGCAACAAGCCGCAAAAGATTAGATTTTTTTTTAAAAAAAAAAATCAAGCTTTTTGGCCACAGAACAAGTTTTTTGGGGGAGAGATGAAGGAGGGGTATTTTGGTCTCAAAAGTTGTTTTATGGCTAATGTTGATAGAAATATTTTTGAGGGGTTAAGATGAAAAAAATCAAAACTTTAATGGTTATTAGTGTAAAATTCCCTTTCCGGACAGACATGAATTCAGTTGAATACAGATGAGAAAGAAGAGTATTAACAGAAAATATGTCAACGTCTAAGCCACACCGTCCAACATAAATAAGGGACACCTTGTTGTTGTATCAAGATTTGACCAATAACTTCCCTCAAACTACATGGCAGACCAAATTTTAAGGCCAAAAAAAAAAAAAAAAAAAAACCATAATTCACATCTTTATTTGTAGGACCTGCATTTAAGAACCAAAGGACATGATTCTGATGATTACCCTGCAAATTTGAAGTAAAAGGGTTCTGGAAAAAGAACACAATATGTGATTTAACCAGTTGGACACCTCAAAAACCAAGCAACGTACACCAAAGAAAAGCTTTTCACTCCAGTTGAAATCCATGCTGGAAAAATGTACCGGAAGATTCCAAGCATACTAGTTTACAAAAATAGAACCGCCTATTGGTATTAGCAAATAGTAATATGAAAAAGGAGATTCTTCGTTGAAGCTAAAGTTAAGAAATTTAGGGTTCAGATATATCCATCAATGATGCTCAGCTATGCAGTAACATAAAAAGAGTGGGGATTGCGGTTTAGGGTCCTCAAAAGAAATTATAAAGAGGTTCTAAAATGCAATCTTGTATTTCACGATAAAAATTTGAAAAACTTAAAAGAGTCTTACGGCCCAACTGCAGTCACCTGTCGCCACTCCCCATCCACTGCTTCTTCCCACAGTGTTACATTGTTGTTTCCATCAGCCACAGCCAATATGTTTCCAGTCAGTGACCAGCTGACTCTATAAACAGGGGTCTTGAAGTCATGCAACACCTTACCTTCCCATTGATCTCCTTCCCTGGCCACAGTCCATATAATAACTTTCCCATCCTCCGATGCACTTGCAATAGTAGATTTTGGAAGCCCCAAGTTGGGAGCCCAAGCAACATCTCTAACCCAATCAGTATGCATTTGAAGAGCTGGAAAGCAGTCCATCTTCCAAATTCCATTGTACAGCTTCCACACCTTCACGGTATTATCACAACCACCTGAACAAAGCTTCTGAACTGGGTCAAGAAAACCAGAACCCACAAGTGCACCGGGAGCTGTTGATGGGGCCCATGAAACTGAAGTCACACCAACCGGATGAGCTTGGTCAATCCTAGATGTATCCCAGCCGCCATCAGCTCTAGCCGTAAAAACTGATATGTTCCCATCTGACGAACCACAAGCCAAACATAGACCGAGCTCATGAGGCGCCCAATCAATCGAATTGACTGACGATTTGTGGTCCTCAAAAACATGATCTTTGATCCACTCATTACTGTTACCCTCCTTCCATATTATGACAGTCCCGTCAAAAGAACAGGATGCAAGTATAGACCCAAATTTTGGGTGAGCCCAAGCCACCTCCCAAACAGCACCTTTATGACCACTAAGCTTTGCGAGATGCTGAGAGGTGTTATTGCCCACACCAATGATCTTAATTGAGTAATCCGAAGATGCCGTGGCGAGGCGCTTGCCATAGTAATCCATCGCCACATCATGTACTGTGTCCTCATGACCAGTTTCAATCTTTTGAGGTGGCATTTTCTCTAGTGCTTACACCAAGGGTCCCTAAAAAAGAGCAAAAATACCTCAAACATCAGAGTACAAAAACCAGTTTTTTCATTTTCCTTCTTCACAAACATGGCCACTAGGTAATTGCAAAGCAACACAGATAAAATTTCCGGAACCAAATAATACATAACTTAAAATTCAGAAAACACCGTTTTCCTCCTCCATATCTATAGCGTTCTGTTTGGTTGCTAAGAAAATGCAACAAGTTAAAAGCAAAAAATAACAACCCGCACACACCCCTCCCCCCCAAAAAAAACAACAAAATGTTTCCAATAGATATTCGTGTAACTCTTTAGGCACCAACATTATTTATTTTAAAATTCTACAAATTAATTTTCGGTTCGTTTTCTCAGCAACAACAAAATTTAAAAAAAAACACGCACACACACAAATATAATATTGAATTAAAAAAGGGGAGAGAAAATCAATTAAATCGTATAATTAGAACAATTCTGCTTTCAACCCAATTACATAAGAACCAATCAAGCCAAATAAAATCGAGTAGCGATTTCAATTACACGAAATAAAAAATCAACGGATGGATCGATCAAGCAATACGGAATCAAATTTTACGAACCCTAAAAGATAACATTTTATGAATAGATTGAGAATAAAGATCAGACCTTGTGAGGATGAAGATCGGAAGGGACGAAACGACAGCGTTCGCAATCTCCAGAAGATGTCTCGAGCTGTGTTAACAAGGAGGCAACCGATGACTGTTTCGTCGAACTAAAATTATATTCTAATTGCGGTTTAAAGAGGAGGATAAACATTGAAACATAATAAAACTGGAATGGGCCTCATTGTGGTATCAATGGACTGGATGAGCCCGAAGGAAGACTGAACCGGCCCAATTGACAATTGAAGTTCTAACCCACGTGGCCCCCCCCCCCCCCCCTGACCGGCATAAAAATTTGAATGACACCGAGAGTTAATTTAATAAAATATGACAAATACATTAAAATTAGGGACACGTGGATAGATGGGAAACGTCTTACTTAATAAAATAAAAAATAAATCATAATCTATATCGCATTACAAATCTCTTGATGTGAACCATTACAAGATAAAGAAATGATAATATACAAACCTACGAGTTGTTCTACATGTAATCCGCAAATCTGTCCCAACAAGCACACATTGGAACAAAAATCATTTTTACTCAACTTGATGAAAGCGACCACGAACACGATTGGATTCGGTAGCTAGACTAATCGTTGTTGCTGCACAACCAGGACAGAACATTTGTTCCCAAAATCTTTTGAAGCAAGCAAGTCTCCCAAAACTCCAAGCTCAGGGAATTCACTCCATTGATCGAGACAAGATGTTTGCGGACATTCCAGATTGTGTCTCCTTCCCACAATGATGAGATCATACTGATTCACCATCGAATGGACAATTTCAACTGTGTCAGCTCCATTTTCTACAACATGCTTCTCATATCTCATGCACTCGGTTTTCTTAATATCCCTCAAAACCTCGGAGTCAAGGATTGTTTCCCAATCTACATCCCCATCATCACTTGCTGCTATAAAATGCACCACCGTCAGCCTAACCTTGTTGTCTCGACCCATCCTTTTTGCGAGGGTCAAGGCCTCTCTATCATCGTTACCCCCCAGGAATAGTAATGCAACTTTGGAGAATGAATCTGCTGACGAGTCCATATGTGTAACGGAACGCTTTAGATTGCCATGGTCAATGAGGATCCCTACCGAACAAGGTGCTTTTTCCAGGATGCGCAGGTTTAGATTCCTCACAGATTGGTCATCGGATTCGAGAGAGCCGTCAATGTACCATGTCCGATGGAATGAGAGTATAACGAGAGATGCAAGCTTGTCTAGGGCGAGTGTGCATATGTCATCGTGCATTAAATCTAGTGGAGAAATTGCTGTGAAGGTGTTTATGGATACCGCTCCCCAACGGAGTCCTCCAAATTTCTTGAAAGACACAATGACATTTTCTGAGTAGCTGTAAGCAGAGAAATTTTTCTTCTTCTTCTGATGGGAGACGAAGATTGAGGTTGCTTGGTCACTAAGTTTGATGAGGTGAAGTGCATTGACAACAGTCGGGCACTCGTTTCTAGGACAAGAAATGCTCAAAAGATTGATCGCAGAACTGATATTACTCGGTATGTAAATACAACAAACTATTTGTAGCTCTGATTCAGGTTTGCAATCCACTAGCTTTTTTATCTGATAGCCTGCATATTTTCGAGAGGGATCGTACAACTTTCGCACGAAAATAGGCACGATGCTGCCCATCACAATGATAATACCGAGCATAAAACGGAACATATTTGGAGGTACATACTGCATGAGAAAAATGCGCTAGTGTCACAAATTTAATTCTTGTGAAAAAAATTTCGATGAGTAAGAGAAATTATAATGTCACACATAGTAGAAGAATGTTGAATCAAGTACCCTTCCATCACTTGCAAAGGTGTAGAATGCCATCTCAACAATGCCTTTAGCATTCATTATGAGAGCAAGAGCCATTGCATCATTTTTATGCATCTTCCAATACAGCAGCAGCAACGAACACGTCCCAAATTTGACCAATACTATCCAAGCTACTGTAAGTATATTTTGCACTATGAAGATGTTGAAACTCTGGGGCCTCAAATCATGTATCCTCATAGCAGATGTTGTGACAAAAATTGGTAAAAAGAAACCAGAAACCAAGCAATCAAACTTGTTCACCAGAGCTGATCCCAACGGTGGTCCGCGAGGGACTGCTAAACCGACAATATAAAGCCCCGCCACTGTTAATTCACTATAAAACTTACGAGCAAAGCTCAGAAACAAAAGCAAAATTAGTATGACAACATATAAGCCTGTTTGGCTTACTTCTTTTCCTTCTGGTGTCATTCTCACTATCAGCAACATTGCTGGTCTCACAACAACCATAACGATAAAAATGAAGAAAACAACATAACCTAGTGTTCGAAGTGCCTGCGCCGGAGATGAGGATGCCACTTGCGACACTGTGAGAAGGAGGACAGTAGCATAGCTCAAGAAATCGGCGACGATAGCTGATGATTGTGCTAGTCTACCAAGTTCTGAATTTAAGATCTTCAAATGAGTAAGAAGGCAAAAGATGACGGGAAAAGATGTCACGTAATACAGCGGTGTAATAAAGAACCCACTCGGCCCTGTACCGGTCGGGACCATAAATGTTGGGATCAGAGCAACCAATGGTGATATCACAGATAGAATGCCAATATACAAAGCCTTTCTTCCAACTTTGGAGACCATGCTTAAGTCCATTTTCACCCCACTTTGAAATATAAAGAGTGCAATGCCAATGTTCCCCATTGAACCAATCAATTGTACATGTTCTGGTGTAATTATTTTATTTTCCATTTTTATAACCTGTAATGCTGGTCGAGATAGTAAAATCCCAGCCTGTGCACACAAAATTATGACATATATGATTAAGGTTCGTTCGATGTCCAATGTGCACTTAGGACACAGGTTATTAACCAATACATAATTAAAAAGAAAAACCAAAAAAAAATCATCAAAAGTGAGAATGCTTACAAAAATCTGTGAGATGAAAATTGGAATTCCAAAACGTTTGAGCACAGAATGAAAAACTTGGGAAATGGTAAACATGGTAGCTAACAGCAACATGATTCTTGGAGTTGTATAATCCAGCCATTTGTACTCCTTAACACCATCTTCAAATTGCATTACCAAGCCACCAGAATTCACCTCCGGTGGAAGGTTAATGCACATAGTTATAGAAACCGACCCATTTTGAGGCCGCAAATTCTGGCCTCTTCCGAAAAACATTGCCAAATAAATAATTAGAACAAATATAAAGATCGAAAGAAAATAATCCAGATGAAGATATTAAATTAATGAGTGAATAAAGATTGCTAATGGCAGCAAAGGCTAAATATCAATGAATTGTTGGGTGCGCAAGGCTGCTGATATTTTTTTCATTTGCTTGTTAAGAATATTCATATAGCCAGCCTCAATCAGCTGATTACTGACTCATTGACTCATTGTGGCAGCATCCACAACAACCTGCATCCATATAAAATTAGCTGTTAATATACATTGAGAGAAGGTAACTAAGGAAGTTGTGGTTTGTTTAATTTGTTAAGGATATGTGATTTTAGGGGCGTGACATATATCGATTATAACAATTATTGTTTTTTTTTTTTTCTGGTAATTCAACAGAAGTAGTTGTTCCGGATGAAACTCTGTTGACTGATTCAAAAGAATGTTAATGTATTTTTTTTTTTCTTGTTTTGACATTCTTAAAATTCATTTCAATATCCAATAACTTAGTTCAAGTAATTACTAAACTTGGTAGATGAATAAATAAAGATTTTTTTTCAAGAATTCAATGAACTTGTTTATTTGAGTGAATTGATGAAGATTATTTTTTCATCTTTTTCACTGTCTTTTCTTTTTTTAAGAGGTAGAGGGCTAACGAAACCCAAATTAATTTTGTTGTTCCTATCTTCCTAAAAAATCAAATTCAAATGGTTAACCAAATAAAATTACTTAAAACCACTTTATCAAACCAATGAGAGTACAAATAAATTCTAATCTTAAATAGCTTTTTTCACAGTAATCTACCTTCATGAACATATTGGCTTTTAAAATTTTACAAATATAAAGAAAGAAATTCATTTAATAATTAACTATCAAGAAAATGCAATAGAGTTAACTTCGATTTTATTGCGGTGATTTGATGAATCTCTCACCATATAAAAAAAATTTATTGTCAAATAAATTTTCAAGACTTATAATGTTGGATTAAGAAAATAAAATTAGGGTTTATGGTATGAATGGGGTAATGGGCATTAAGAGTGATATATTTTTATTCACTTGAATAAGATTGTCCTTAATATTAAATTTAAATCAGAGAGCATGTAAGAATTATAATATTTTATTTAATGTTGAGTACTCAAAGTAATTTTTATAACGTAGATAGGCCCACGTTTCATTTTTTTTTTTCTTCTGTTTTCCCTTGATTTTGCTAATTGAAACTAGGAAACGACAGGGCTTGTAATCTACATAAGAGGTGTTCAGTTCTGAGTTGACAGGTTAACGAAGTGGAAAAGAGAGAGAGAGAATGACAACTGATTCATTTGATTAAAAATTAAATGCTAATTAAAGTCTGAAGGAGGAGAGGAAAAATAGGGAAATATGACGACATAATGAGCCTTCAATAGTGGCTTAGCCGCATCATCAATGAGTAGTGGCTACTGAGTGACAATTGATTCCTGAATAAATTTATATTTTCTACCCCACGTGTCAATAATCTAATTCATTTCTAAAATTACTCATTCATCCTTTTTTTTACCAGCTCATATTCAAGTGCTTTTATATCCTTTTCAAACCCAAATTTTTAACATAAAATTGAGGTAGTTGTACAATTAGACGGCTCAAATATAAATCTATGGTTTTTAATAGAGATGGTAAAACGGGTCGTGGGGTCATTTTTGTATTGTGTCATGTTAAATTTAGATTGACTCAAGTCGACTCATTTAATTATTGTGCCAAAATATTGAAATCCAAACCTGACATGAAAAATAAACGGGTTATTCAATAACTCATTTAATATCTATATATTTAACAAATGTTATAGACACACACCCCTCAAAAAAAAATTACACATTTACATTATTAAAGTTTTTAGTTATATATACGTAAATAATACTTTATATCAACATCATAAAGCATACATGTATACTAATATTTTACACGCTTATATTATTAAAATTCTAAATCTATATAAAATTTTATAAATAAAACATCGTGTATATATCGACTCTTCCAAAAAAAAAAAGAAAATAAAAAAAGAAAATCATATCTAATATTTGAGTTTTAATGACAAAAACCTATAAATTAATTTTAAAAAATATAATCGTGTCATTATTCAGGTAAATGAGTTAAGAACTTTAACCCTAACCCGAAACGAAAAAAGTCGCGTCGACCGGTACCCAAGTCATTTAATAATTGTGTCAAATTTAAAAATCCATAACCATTTATTCGTATGATGTTCACGTCAAGTAATTGGATTGTGTCAAATTTTTCAACACATGGTCAAATATCACATAAGTGGTCAAAAGAAAATGTTTTCTCGTGGCTAATCTCATTTTGAGAATAATTTGAAAGATTTTCAAAATAAGATAGAATAATATAAATTTTCAATTCTCAAAATGAGTTTAAAATATAAGTATTGAAAGTTTGTATTTGAAAATGACAGTATGACACTCAAGGAACTTGCATAAGGATAGTTAAAAGAAAAAAAAAGTGAAGTATTGGGTAATAATGAAAAGTGGAAAAGCCACCCACATCTGCAAGACTGCAAGATTGTTTAAATGCTCGTATATACTTTCATAGTTTCATAAATAGTCACACACACACACACACATATATATATATTGGTATCATTATATCCTTCAATCACATAATAATTGGCTTTAAATAAATTTCTATAATAAATATAATATTGTAAAATAAGATAAAATTTATAAATTGTTTTGAATATTAAAAAAATTATTTTTACATTATTAACAAAATCTATTTGACAAGTTAATAATATTAAAATAATTATACTTAACATTCACAGTAATTTACAATTTTTATATTATTTTATTTACAATTTTTTTTAATTGTCTATATTAGTATAATTCTTAAAGTTAATTTTTAGATTAATAAATTTTAGTATCAATAGAAATTGTCAGATTGACTGGTAATAGCTTAATGTTAAAAATAATTATCATATATGTTAGTTTATTAATTAAACTTATATCAAATGAGGTTTATTATTATTTTTATCTCATTACTATATAGGTGATTATTTACCAGCTACTTGTTTTGTCAGGCTTTTTAAAAAATATACAAACATTTCTTTTTTTATTTTTTTCAATGTACCACATGAAGTTAGCATTTTATTGTACTCATCCACTTCTGTCTTATCTCAGTTAATATATTTAATGGAATATTAGCAAAATGACTTTTTTTCCTCAAATGTAAAATAAAATTTTGCCCAAAAAAAAGCCAAAAAATTAAGATTCAAAATTAGATAATAGAAGTTACAAAAAATAAATATTTGTCAAGTAAAAGTCAATCCCAATAATCTGGATTCAATCTATTCATTTGCAAATCTCCTCCTCTTTAATCGTCAAAGAAAAAAGAAAAATGTCTTGCTATGATGGAAATTGTGGTTGTGGCTCCGACAACAAGTGTAGCAGCGGCTGCGATGGATGTGGCATGTACTCTGATTGGAGCTACTTTGAGAGCACCACCACTACCATTGAGACTCTCGTCCTCGGTGTTGCCCTGCTAAGGTGCATTATAGTTGTCTGAAATGGAATTCGGAGCTGAGTGCGGTTGCAAGTTTAGACCGAACATGCCTAAGATTATAACATGTATAAAAATAACTATATATGGTTTGTGGTTGACTTGTTGGGTGTCTTTTTGTAAGTTTTTACTTGTAGATTTTTTTTTAAAAAAAAAAAACCATGGCTGCTTATTTGAATCTTTAATTGGGTTTGTTGTAGATTCATTGTTAGTTGATTTAGGTATGTTTTGTGTTTTTATCTCAATTTTTTTTGGTTTATTTTGGTATTAGGGATAGCAGCAACAACAACAGCACCAGTTGGTGGTCATTTTTGTCGGCGGAATATGACATTATTTTTATGTGTTCATTCAAATGACAATTTAATCCTCTGATGTGAACAATATTCTAACGATACTATGACAGCATGCAGTAACGATACACTTTATAAACTCTATGTGATGCACTGAAAAAAAAAATATATTTGTTTACTTTTGAATGAACACATAAAAAATGGGGTATAATCCTTTCTATATTTATATTTATTTGGGTTGTTATAAAAAAAGAGTATAGTAGTGTAAAAGAAAAAAGGGGTATGTGTGACCATTTATGAAATCAGTAAGGTGTGTGTGACTATTTAAGCAAATCTTATGGGTGCGGGTGACTTTTTTTCTTTATAAAAATTAATAGAAATAATTAAAAATAGGAGCTAATGAGATAGCTTAAGAATATCAAATAGCACTACTCAGTATCAAAAAATCAATTGGATAGATCAACTAGAAAAAAGATTGGACCAGTCCAATTGAGAACTCAAGATTCACAATTAATGGTATATTTACTTCCTATATTGGAGAATTAGAATCTGAAATCAAAATCATTGACATTGTTTATTTAACAAAATAAAAAGCAAAAATCAAAATCAAAATCAAAATCATAGGCCCATCTCAAATTAGGAATAGGGAATGAAAGACTGATTCCTAAAGGGGCAGGAATTAGTCTTTCATTCCAGGAGTGACGATTTTGTCTTCATTAACATTTCAAAATTTTGAAAATGCCTTCCTATCAAAAAAGAAAAAAAGAAAAAGCAAATCGCAGCCAAACTGTCGCCGCAAAATCATAGCAGCCAAACAATCACCACCAAATCAAGTTTTTCGTTGTTGTTGGCCATGAAGCAACAACTCATTGGTATTTTCTTTGTTTAGGTTGTTTTCGAGTAGTAGCAACAATCACAATCTAGCAGTGGCAACCATTATCGATTATGATGTCTGTGATGATGATGATGTGCCGCGATCCAATAATTTGCTATTGCCATTGTTGATGTTGTTGTTATTGTTGTTGTTTGTAAAATATACTAATGTTAGTAATAATAATTCTTCATAATAACAATTTTTGAATAATAATAATCAAAATAATTGAAATATAAAATAATAATTGTGTAGTTAATTAAAGAATTTTTAGTAATTTGTAATCATCTAAATCAATCTAATTTTAAGAGAAAGTAAACATGTCAATGGCAATATAGCTCATTCCAATTCCGATTCTTACAACTAAAGTAAACAATTTATTCTGATTCCTATTCCTCATTTCGACTCCAACTCATTTTAATTTCAGTTTATTATGATTCCCATTTTGTAGACTCACCATAAATTGTATTATTCTGTATAAGGTTTCACATTTCTTTCATATATAATTTGTTGCTTTTTATTAATTAGTTATTTTATAAGGTCTGGCTGGAAATGAAAACCCTTACCCTCTAGGGCTCTAAGGGTGCGTTTGGGATTGAGGTTGGGCAGCTATAGCTTAAAAGCTACAGCACTAAAGTGTTTGGTAAACACTAGCTGCTGTAGCTTTTAAGTTATGTTGATATGATTTTTCACTTATATAATATAAAATTTATTATATCTTTAATAATTTTATCAAAATTATTATTTAAAATTTATATTTACTATATATTATTAACTTTTGTTTCATAATTACAGCTTTTTTTTCACAGCAGCTGTAGCTTAAAAGCTACAGCACTTCAATCCCAAATGCACCCTAAGTACTGAATTTTACCCCTTATTATTAATAATTTTAAAGGTCCAGTGCCTGTAATTTTTTATTAATTTAATAAGTTGTCATTGCTAATTTTCGCTGTTAGTTATTAACTATAAAGAGGGGTGAAGCCAAACATTTTTTTAAGCTACCCAGGTTGTTTTTCTTAGCTAAAGGACTAAGTAGATTCACCACCCAAGTGATTGATGTTTGATGATAAATCTTAACTGGTGGTTAAATCCTTAGACATAACAATCAAAAGCTTCACTCTGAAGTTGTCTAGGCTAAAATTCTTTTAGTTAAGGTGTTATTTAAGAATTTTTTTTTTTTTTTTGGTTAGAATTGAAACTCAACGACAACTCCAAGAAATATTCAAAGATCCATGAACTCTATCTATTAAAATTTCTACTCTATACAAAAAAAAAAAAAAAAATAGTACATGATCATGAATTATTAAATCGGAACTTAATAATGAAAATTGAAGTTGATATGATCACATTTTTAATGAAATTCTTTGTTTTCGAGAAGAATAATAATGAATTCAAGTTTCTAATACCGTTTTTCTTTTTCTTTTTCTTTTTTTGGGTCAACAAAATTTAGAGTTTAAAGAATGAGATGCTAAGAAGAAAGAAAGGAATTGAGGTTGAGATAGACAAATTGAAGGGTATAAAATAAAGAGAGAAATATATCTAATAATTGAAAAGAGGTCATGCCAAAAGACTTGGATGTGCTACAAACGATCATATCCTAACAAGTAGGTACCATTTGTTTTTATTTTTTATTTTTGGGTTTAAAATTTAAATATTAATTTTTTAATGACATTTGTTTTGTGAATCTGAATATAAGTGACTTTTCTTTTTATAAATAAAAAAATCTTAGACTTAATTATTTGATATTTATTTCTTTTTAAATCAAAACAAAAGAAGTTATGCTTTATAGTTTAGAAAATAAGTATATTTAATAGAGGAGTAATTATATAACCACAAACTATTGTACAAATTTATTTTATACAAACTGACGTGACGTTAATTTATTGGTTGAATTAAATATCTCTTGGGCCATATGATTTATTTATATTATTTTATATTTTCATTCCACCAATTAATTAATGCCACATTAGTTTGTACAAGATAAGTTTGTCTAGAGTTTGTAGTTGTATCATCACTCTTAATAAAGATATTTTTAGTATAAAATATTAACTTCTTATTCAGACCTTTTCCTAATAAGATGAAAGTTACAAAAATTTACTTTTTCTATTCATATGCAAATGCAAATGATTGAAAATCAAACTTAGGTAAAAAAAAAAAAAAGGCAAATTATTGTACATGTAATCAGCACAACTAAAATCTTTCATGGTCTAGCGCAGCAGCGCTAATTCCACAAAGAGAATGTGTTGAATTACTGTGACCAAGAAAATCATCGAATTGAAAATTAGGCTAAACTAATTCTTACGTTGTTGCTGCATATATAACCTAGACAAAACATTTCTCACCTAGTTTAGGAAATAAGTATAAATATTTAATAAAGATATTTTTGATATATAATATTGACTTCTCATTATGATCTTTTCCTAATAAGATAAAAGTTACAAAATTCATTTTTTCTATTCAACTGCAATTGTAAATGTTTGAAAATCAAACTTAAGTTATAAAAAAGGGAGGGGAGGGGGGGGGGGGGAATTATTGTACATGTAATCAACACGACTAAAATCTACTAAAATCTTTCATGGTCTAGCGCTCTGTCCACCAAAAGAAATAAAGAATGAGCTGAATCACTGTGACCAAGAACATCATCAAATTGAAAATTAAGCTAAACTAATTCTTACGTTGTTGCTGCATAACCAAAACAGAACATTTCCCACCTAGATCTTTCGAAGCAAGCAGGTCTCCCAGAATTCCCAGCTCAGGAAACTCACTCCATTGTTTGAGACAAGACGTTTGTGGACTTTCGAAGTTGTATCTCCTTCCCACAATGATGAGTTCAAATTCACTCACAATTGAATGAACAATTTTCACCGTTTCAGCTCCATCTTTGACAACGTGCTTCACATACCTTATGTACTCACTATTCTTAACACCCCTCAAAACCTCAGAATCAAGTATTGTTTCCCAATCCACATCCCCATCATCACTTTCTGCAATAAAATGCACTACTGTCAGCCTAACCTTGTTGTCTCGTACCATCCTTTTCGCGAAAGTTAAGGCCTCCCTATCGTCATTGCCCCCTATGAATAACATTGCAACATTGGATAATGAATCTGCTGATGACGAGTCCGTATGCGTAACAGGGCGCTTTAGATTGCCATGGTCAATGAGGATCCCTACTGAACAAGGTGCTTTTTCTAGGACGCACAGGTTTAGGTTCCTTACAGTTTGGTCTTCGGATTCAAGGGAGCCATCAATGTACCATGTCCGATGAAATGGGAGTATAACAAGAGATGCTAGCTTGTCTAGGGCGAGTGTGCATATATCGTCGTGCATTAAATCCGGTGGAGAAATAGCTGTGAAGGCGTTTATGGATGCAGCTCCCCAGTGGAGTCCCCCAAATTTCTTGAATGAAAGAATGACATTCTCTGAGTAGCAATAAGTATAGATATTTTTGTTTTTACTCTGATGGGAGACAAAGATTGAGGTTGCTTGGCCATTGAGTTTGATGAGATGAAGAACATTAACAACCATAGGGCTTTCGTTTGTAGGACTAGAAATGCTCAAAAGATTGATGGCAGAGATTATATTACTTGGCACGTGAATACAAGAAACTATTTGCAACTCTGATTCAGGTTTGCAATCCACTAGCTTTTTTATCTGATAGCCTGCATATTTCCTCGAAGGATCATACAATTTTCTCACTAAAATTGGCACAACGCTTCCCGTCACAATCACAACACCGAGCATGAACCGGAACATATTTGGAGACACATACTGCATCAGAAAGATGGACAAGTGTCACGAATTTAATTATTATGAAAAAAACGGATAAGAAAAACAAAGTGTAATGTCACATATGGTAGAAGAAGGTTGAGTTTAGTACTCTTCCATCACTTGCAAAGGTGTAGAATGCCATCTCGACAATGCCCTTAATATTCATTATGAGAGCAAGAGCCATTGCATCATTTCTATGCATTTTCCAATACAGCAGCAACAACGCACACGCCCCAAATTTGAACAATGCTGCCAAACCTGCTAGTGCTATATTATGCCATATCAACGAAGTGAAAGTATGGAGACTCAAATCATGTAGCCTCATAGCAGATGTTGTGACAAATATTGGCAGGAAGAAGCCAGAAATCATGGTATCAAATTTGTTCACTAGCGCAGATCCCAATGGTGGTCCATGAGGGACTGCTAAACCAAGAATATAAAGCCCCAACACAGTAAATTCACTATAAAACAAACGAGCGAAGCTCAGAAACAAAAACAAAATCAGCACGACGACGTACAAGCCTGTTCGGCTTACTTCCTTTCCTTCTGGTGTCATTCTCGCTATCAATAACATTGCTGGTCTCACAACAACCATAACGATAACAATGAAGGTAAGAATATATACACATAGTTGAATTGCCTTCGGCGGAGAAGAGTATGCTACTTGTGACAATGTGAGAAAGAGGATAGTAGCATAGCTCAAAAAATCGGCCACGATCGCTGATGATTGTGCTAGTCTACCAAGCTCTGAATTCAGGATCTTCAAATGAGTAAGAAGGCAAAAGATGACCGGATAAGCTGTCATGTAATACAGCGGTGTAATAAAGAGCCCAGTCGGCCCTCCACCGCTCGGGACCATAGATCCTGGTATCAGAGCAACCAGTGGTGCTATCACAGATAGAATGCCAATATACCAAGCTTTTCTTCCAACTTTGGCGACCATGCTTATGTCCATTTTCACCCCACTTTGAAATATGAAGAATGCAATGCCAACGTTCCCCATTGAACCTATCAATTGTACATGCTCTGGTGTAATTATTTTATCAGCCACTTTTATAACCTGTAAAACTGGTCGCGATAGTAGTAGGCCAGCCTGTGACACAAATTATGACAAAAATGGTTCAGGTTCGTTCTTTATCCAATGTGCGCTTAGGACACAGGTTAGTAACTAACACAATTAAAAATTTAAAAAAAATAACAAGAGTGAAAATGTTAAAAAAAATTGTAATTTAGTGGACCTTAACGGTGGGCGGCAAGTAATTGGGGGCATGAATGTATCTGTAAACCAGGCTTGTTACATGTAAACTCCCAAGAGTACAGACAATTAATATGCTCAAGGCCTAGCATGAGAGACAAGAGGCTGTCCGCTTTGCCAAGGAGACTGCCTGCCAACCAAACGAAAAGGCTTCTAGCAGCTGCTTTAATTCGTAACACTTAGTAATATTGCAAGCCGCATGCAAGTCATCCTTGGCTATCAAACAATACTCTTATCTTCATGTAAAATCTCCCATCTTGATTAATCTTATGACATAATAATTTTCTAATTAAGCAGCAAAAAAAAAAAAAGCAAGAGAGAAAATGCTTACAAAAATCTGTGAGATGAAAATTGGAATTCCAAAGCGTTTGAGCACAGAATGAAAAGCCTGGGAAATGGTGAGCATGGTAGCTATCAGAAACATGATTCTTGGAGTTGTATAGTCCAGCCATTTGTAATCCTTAACACCACCTTCAAATTGCGTTAGCAAGCCGGCAGAATTTACCTCCGGTGGAAGATTAATGCACGCAGTTATTGAAACTGACCCATTTATAGGTCTTATATTCTGGCCTCTTCCAAGAAACATTGCCAAATGAGTGATTAGAACAAATGCAAAGATTGAAAGGAAATAACCCAGATGAAGATATTAATGAGTGAATAAAGATCGCTAATGGAAGCAAAGGCTGAATATCAATGAATTGTTGGGTATGCACCAACGTGTAAGTAACTTGGCTGTTAATTAGATAGATTTTAATTGATAAAATTTATGGTGTGAAAGCAAGAGATGTAGGTATAGAAGTGTGAGGTTGGAATCTCACTCATATAGACGAAGAGGGAATCAGGCTACCATTGGAATATAACTTGAAAAAGGAAGGATCAACGACTCTTCACTTTTTGTGGCAGCATCCTCAACAATCTTTGTGCTTCTCTTAGCTGTCAGTATCCATTGAGAGAAGGTAACATAAAACTAACGGGAGGTGGTTATGGTTTGTTTAATTTGTTAAGGATAAGAGACTTTAGGGACGTAACATATATTATAGCAGTTACTGGTTTTTCTAGTAATTATTGTTTCTTCTGGCGCTTCAATGGAAGAAGTTGTTTGGGACGCAATTTTAGAACTGTTGGCTGATCCAGAAGAGAATTACTGTAACACTTACACTAGTTTGTATCGCGGGGAGAAAAGGATCCGATAGTGTTTACACGATGAACACAAAACAAATCGAAACATATAATTTTTTGATGGGGGAGCTGTGAGCACTCATTAGTACTCATAAGTATATTTTACCCAAAAATAGCTAAACTTGTTCATTTGAATTAATTTTCATCTATTGTCTCTTTGAACAGCGACGAGTGGCGAGACACTGCCACATTAATGTATTGCATTATCAAACAGACTTGTCCATGAAATTTTATACAGGCTGCAGTCTGATACAACCAACCAAATGCCCTCAAAAGGGTGTAATCGATCAAGCCTTGCTTATGACAAATATCAGGCATTTGCCTATTTTAATTGTATAAAACAATAATATTGTACCTCATTAGCTCGAAGCTGCCAAATTAAGCCAGGTATCAGGTAAATTCTTCTTCGATCCTTAAGGTTTAGATTAATTACTCAATTAGTTCTTGTATTTTTAAAATTATCCAAAATATTCATGTTAATGTTGCTTGTATAATTGTCGGATTTAACTTTTCAAAAGGGTATGGTAGGATTTCTATCTGATGTAACTAAAACTTTGAACAAATCAAATTGACATATAACAAGTGAAAAGTAAAGAATGGTTAATCAGATTATATCGGAACAAATATGCAATAAAAACATTTTGAATGATTATTATAATTATAAGAACTAATTGGATAACTAACTTAATCCAAGGGACTAAATTAAAGTAGCATTTCCCACTGTGCAACAAACCATAATCAGCAACAACAACCTTCAGTTTAAATTTTCTCACAATCCCGAATTTCTGGTTCATGAACACTAAACTATCTTTGTATAGATGGTGATCCAAAAATGTGACAGGTCATCAACAAGATTGTTTCATCAACTGAAGAATTAGTCAATTAGAAACAATAAAATCAATTTCATCTCTAAGCTTAAGTTAATAAGTAACGGATGCAATGCCCAAAAATGGAAAAATCTTATCGTTATAAACAAATAAATTAAATAAATAAAATGGCAATAATCAAAAGAAACTGAAAAATAAAACCAATCCGCAACCACCGTTAATCATCTACTTGCTAACCTTCACTGGATACGAACAATTAAGCATCTCCAACATATATGATAAGTATCTTAGATACTCGTTATTTTTTTTTCAATTTCATTATACTTTCTTGAAATTATTTTCCTCTTTTTATCGAGTCTCTCTTTCTTGAAGAAACAAATTAATTAATTAAAATAAGCAAATATGAATAGGTTATCAGGGAATGTTACGCGCGTTTGCCTTAAATTACCACCCAAAGTACAATCTCAAGGCTTGTGGAAGCAATTTTCAAGTTTTAATTATAATTGGCTCGAATTTTCACTGCCAAGATTTGAGTTGACCATAGCCTTGATCTTCATCATCACTCAGTCCTTGCGTTCCATTCTGAAGCGCTTTGGATTTCCATTGTTCACCTCACAGCTTCTCGTAAGTGCTCCTTTCAATTTATAATTGTTTCGCTATTTATAAGGATTTTAAATGTGTGTGTGTGCGTGTGTGTAAAATATTTATGTTCACCAAGATTTTTTTTTTTTTTTTTGCTAGCATGCTGTCTGATAAAAAGAGAATCCTTATCATAAAAACATATTTAACTCCTCGAACAAACTTTTAAAGACGTAAGAAAGATGGAATCACCTTCCAATAATATAATTTGACAAGTCAATTTTGAAGCCTAATTAGGGATCTTTTCTTAACGTGTGTGGTTGAGAAACAAAGTGAGGGAAAATTTATGCAACGTACCCCATATCATTTGAAAGAGTACAAATTTGTATATTAATGCGTATATTGTATTTTTTTTATCTTGATTAACTAGGCTGGCCTGCTTCTTTCACCAGCAATACTCTCGAAACAAATTATGGATAAGATGATGACTGAGGAAACGTACTAGTTGTTGGAACAATAGGGTCATTTGGGTTTGCTTTCTTTCTCTTCTTAATGGGAGTGAAAATGGATCCAACCATGATAACAAGGGTTAGCAAAAAAGCCTTATATGTTGGCCTTCTTGCTGTATCGGCTCCTCTAGTTGCCGCCCTACTAATCCCTCCGGTTTTCAACATCAAGCAGCTCGATTGCTGGAAGACATTATACATTTCTCCCTGTTATACATCAAGTTCATTTCCCACCATCAGCTGCCTTCTCAATGATTTAAGGATAACAAATTCTGAACTTGGACGTACAGGTCTTTCCTCAGCCATCGTTAGTGATCTTTTGGGCATAGTTCTGATTGTTGCTTTCAGCAGCGATCGAGAAGCCGTTCAAGTTGGCATCAGAGTTTTTGTTAAACGCCTATTTTATGTTAGCGTGTTTCTTGTCTTTATTTTTATGGTCATTAGACCAACAATGAAATTGTTAGTACAGTGCACACCAGGGGGCAAGCCTGTGCATCCAATCGTTGTCACAATCCTCACCATGTTGTTCCTCTTTAGTGTTTGTATAACCAAATGGTTCCCTCAATTCATGGTCTCGGCACCTTATGTTCTGGGCTTGGCTGTGCCGCATGGGCCACCATTGGGGTCTGCTTTGGTCGAGAAATTTGAAGGCATGGTTGATCAGTTGCTTTTGCCATTGTTTGTGACTGCGTGGATGAGAGCGAGCACATTTAACTTCTTTGGTACCAAGAACACATTAACAAACGGTAGTGCGTTGATCGCGGCTTTAGTTTGGGGTGGTTAAATTTGTTGTGTGCGCGTTGCTACCTTTGTATAAAGAGATGCCTACAAAAGATGCAATAGCACTTGCTTGCATAATGAGTTCTAGAGCTCGCCAGCTTCAGCAATCTCTCAGATGAAAGGGTATAATTTTTAACCGTTTATTATTTTATTTTATGCTTTTAATGGGATTGGATTCAATGCTGATCTGATTTTTATTTGCTGATATCTTAATCTTAAATTTAATATCTGATATCTTAATTTATATTGTTATAAATGCATATATATTATTAAATACTATCGACGCATCTACTATATTTTTTTTACTAAAAGTTTCACTTCTTTCATATAATATTCCTTTTTTTTTTCAATTTTTAAACTAAAATGCAGATCTTAGAGCCAGAGTTGTACTCTAACGTGTTTTTCCTAATAATTTATACAGCAAGCATTGTTCCCGTACTAGTGAAAGCCCTCCATGACCCGTCGAGAAAATATGCAGGCTATTATAGACGAAACATCATGGATGCCAAGCTCAATTCAGAGCTACAAATCGTTGCATGTATCCATGTTCCAGACAATGTAAGAGCAGTTATCAATTTTTTAGACATCTCATGTACTACAAAAGACCACCCCATGGTGGTTAATGTGCCTCATATGGTCAAGCTTAGAGGCCAAGTAACCCCAATCTTCATTGCCCACCAAAAGAAAAGAAACCCTTTTGTTACTTGCTCTTATTCAGAAAACGTCATCATTTCTTTCAATAAAATATGAAGCAAATAAATGGGGAGCTGTAACTGTTAATACTTTCACCGCAGTATCTCCTCCAAGTCTAATGCAAGATGATATATGCACACTAGCATTGGACGAGCTTGCTTCCTTGATTATCCTGCCATTTGATCGTACATGGTACATTGATGGCGTCCTTAGAATCAGACGATGAAAGCGTCAGGGTTTTAAATTCCACTGTTCTTGAAAAAGCTCCTTGCTCGTTAGGAATCCTGATTGACCCTGGCAATATGATGGATCAAATTCAAGATACATCAACGCAGCGGACGTACAGTGTTGCTATGATCTTCCAGGGCGGCGTCGACGACCGAGAAGCCTTAACTCTTGGCAAGAGGATGGCACAATAATCTAGCGTTCGCCTCACTGTGGTACATTTAACAGCTGCTAACTGTGAGGAGTCTGAAGGTTGGGACAAAGTGCTTGATTCCGTGATGTCAAGGGATATTAAAACTAACGGGTGTATGAATTACATTGAGAAGGAAGTGAATGATGATGGGCCTGAAACAACAGTGATTATTAGATCAATGGTGAATGAATTTGATTTGATTCTTGTTGGGAGAAGATATAATTTGGAGTCACAACAAACTTCAGGATTGAAAGAATGGAGTGAATTTCCTGAGCTTGGTATTCTTGGTGACTTGCTTGCATCCGTAGAATTTAGCGGCAGATGCTCGGCCTTGGTTGTTCAGCAACAACAAATTAGAAAAGCTACTTCGTTAAAATAATTTCTTAGGCTTTGGTTTTAGTGAGATTAATTTGTATATAAGTAAGCCTTGTGATTTATTCTTTAATAGAATTATATCCTTTTTTCGCCAGATACATAGGATGTATCATAATTATTTGCGGTGGTGAAGAAACCGGAATATTTGATATGGGAAAGAGAGAGATTGAGACTTCTAAAAGAGTTGGACTATTGGGATCCCTCCAAAATCCTTTTAAAACTCTTCTTCTGTTACAATTATATTTAAGAACAAATACTCTAATATATTTTACATCTATTTTATCTAACTTCAAACTTGTATTTTCTCTCTTAAAAAAAAAATAAAGCTCTTGTATTTTCTCTACTATCAAAGTCACACATGTAATTTTTTTCTCAAATTCTCTGTAATTTTTTCCTTAATTACTAAGACAATCTATTGATAATAAACAAAACACATTCTTACAAAATTATTTGTCTTTTTTTTAAGGCTCATAATAAAACTTTTTACATCATAATTTTACAAATATTTTATTTATTTAATTATTTTTTTATCAAGAAGTTTATCACCCATAAAAGTTTGTTTGTGAGGAGCGAGAAAATAATAGAAAATTAAAAGATTCACAAATTAAATGTGTTTATTTAGAAATAAGGGTATTTTTGACATTAAGCTTAGCATTATTGAAAAAGGGGTTTCAAGAGAATTTTGGAGGGGTGCCAATAGTCCAACTCCTTCAAAATTTTATTTAAGCCGTTATTAAGTTTCTTTAATCTTAAAGTTAGTCACACATACCCTTTATTTACTATTTAAGATTTTACTTAAATAAATCGCAAAAACCTTTTGCCCCATGCAGTCATTTTATGGTAAATAATAACTACCAATTAAGAGCTAAAGCATGACAAAGGCTATTAGTTAGGAAGTTATTTTGTAATAAATTATAACTGATTTTCAGAAGAATATTTTCTTATATTATATATATATTAATGTAGACTGCCTCCTCAATTTATTTTTTTCAATCGTTACTTATTCCTTGTAATTGCTTATAGTAACTTGTTACCTCTTTGAAATCAAAAGTCAAGGAGGAAAAAAAAAAAGGAAATAATCTACGTAATATATATATATAGAGTCAAAAGTTTTGACGTCCAACTATTGAGTATCGAATATTATGAGACTGTAGAAGTGTACGAATGAAATACAAGCTCTTCTAACCTCACAATTCTAAAAATATTTGACTAACATTAAATAAATGTTTGAATTTCATCAATAAATAGTTTGTAGCTCTAAGACTATTACTTTCTTATTATCATTTAGCCTAATTAAGCACCGGTGACATTACTACTTAGATAATGATATCTCCAATATTTTCTTTAAGTCAACAGTTTCAAATCCAAAGAAACAGTTAAGTTAAAATTGGGGGTCGGGAGAGGCAGGTGGAAGGAGAAAAAAAAATCATTAGAGATATAAATGATAATAAGAAGCTAGCTGGTCAAACTAAAATATAGTTCAGCAAGCTCAGAAAATAACTCATACCACTAAGTGATACCGATTAGTGTTGGATTCGGATAGATTATGATCGGATTTCACTTTTACCGTTGTCTTTTGCCGTCGCCGTTTGTTGATGATTAAGCTGCGTTTGGTTTGACGATATGGGAGAAAGATTGTTGCTTTTGGTCTGTAAAAAAGGATAATTTGGGGAGAAAGACTTGTGTTTGGCTAATGTTGATAGAAAAAAGTTGAGAGGGTTAGTTGTGAAAATAACAAAATATTTATAGTTATTTTCGTAAATTTCCCATAAATAGTTTGTAGCTCTAATACTATTACTTTCTTATTATCATTTAGCCTAATTAAGCACCGGTGACATTACTACTTAGATAATGATATCTCCAATATTTTCTTTAAATCAACAGTTTCAAATCCAAAGAAACAGTTAAGTTAAAATTGGGGGTCGGGAGAGGCAGGTGGAAGGAGAAAAAAAAAATCATTAGAAATATAAATGATAATAAGAAGCTAGCTGGTCAAACTAAAATACAGTCGCTCGTTTGGTTGGTCAAATGAAATCTTTAGGTTTCATGAATAGTGAGACTTGTTTGAAATTAAGGCATCTGGTTTTAATTTTGGATAGTTCTAAGGATTGGCCTCTTTTCATTATTTGCATAAAACGGTTGTCCTCTCTGTACTGTATGTGGATACATCTGCGTTAACATTGTTCTTTTTTTTTTTTTTTTAATCATTAGTGATTGTGTCTTAATAAAAATAATAATATATCCTATATGATCTGGTGTTTCTATGATGAGGATTGTAATTGACATATAGTTCATCAAGAAAAAAGTGAATTTTGCAACTAATAATTTGATAAGATTCGTATTCTTGATTAGAGCCTGAGCCACAACCCGAACCATTTTCTTTCACAAGTAATTTCCAACATATTAAGGCCCTATATGAATAATATGAATTAATCATCCCCATCCATCTCTTCTATGAGAAATGAGAAGTTAAAAAAAAAAATGTTTTTATTTTTTGAAATGAAGTAAAAGTTTTCCATTTCAACTGGATTTAATTAAATATTTGATTCATTTGGTTTTAAAATCTTTTACAAGTTTCATTTCAAACCAAAAAAAAAAAAAATCAAATTTCTTTGATTTAAACTTTTTTTTTTCTTTTTTTGAGATATGAGTCATCATCCCCTTTCACTTTTGGGGGACAAACATTGGGTACTGTCATTTATTTATTTTTTTAAACATTAGACTTGTGGCGAAAGTAAAAAATAAATAAATAAACAAAAAGAAAATGATAAGATGATGCATGCCAGGGCACGCTCCCTTTCAAAACACGCTATAGGTGTGCACGTTCGTCCACAGACCCGGTGCCGCCGCCGAGTAAATCGTCCAATTAATTAACCAAATCATAGCGTACGCCACGTCAGCTACCAGCTCATCGCTATTCCTCCATCTCCCTGTGATATCATACCAGTGGACCCCGCGAATTCCCCCCATTATCGTGGGCCATGCCTGTCTTGTCCGTCCAACCCGGCCAGGCCCACTAATCGATGATATTAGTCAGCTCGTATGTCACGTGACGGTATTTGAGTGTCTATGGATGCAAGTATGTACATGCAATGCCCCAAATTAAATTTTTTTTTTTTAAAAAAAGAGATGCTGTTTTGGGAAATTCTTGAGAGTACATACATCATACGTATGATATATCTGTTGTGATGATGATGCGAACTGCGAAGTACTCTGTACTCCTGAGGTGTGGGAGTGGCTGATCTAAGGATTTTCAGCGTTATGGACGGCTGATATTATTACAAAGATCCCAAATCTTGAGGAGAGTTGTGGGCCAATTTTGAAAGATGTATATAAGCTGTGAAGATGCAATCATGTTGTGATGCAAGGGCCATGTGGAGGCAAGCAGCATGATCATGCATGTAACATATCAATTTACTTGAATATAGTGACAATGGTGATTTTTTTTTTTTTTTCCAACCTTCAAAAACTAGGCACGTGTATACTTCTACTCAGAAGGGATGATGCATTGTATAACGTACGTATCTACTTATCAATATCCAAGCCCTCGAAAATCTGGTGGCTGCAAATAGTCTGATCACATGATTCCCTCAGATATAGTGCATGACATGGATATGTGCACCAGATAGAGAGAGACACTCACACATCCCCACTATGATAAGGCCTGCTAACACCCAAAATGTCCCCACCCATATTACATCACAACCACCATCCATCGTCTTGCATAGTATGACACATGTCATGTCATGTCATGTCAATTGCTGTCTTGTCATGTCATCATTTCATGTATTGGATTTAGTTAGGATTTTCTTCCAAATACATTAACTTTTTTAGGATTCTCGAACTCTATCTCCAATTTTTTTTTTTGGTTTAATTTGGACATTAAACGCAACGTCCATTCGTTTTAATTTATACATGGCATTACCATATTAAGCCCAGATAAATACAAAGATAATCCATTATAATAATTAGTCAGCGAAGTAATTATTGTCACCAAGAATACTCGATGATATATATCCATGAAAAGAGTATGTGCACACATAGTAATTAACTTCATTCTACACCTAATTAACTCTTTTGAATAATCTTTAACCACTAGATTTGATTATTTTTTGTGTATTTAGAATTGAAGTGTTGTAACTTAAAAATTACAGTTGTTATGAAAAAAAATTTGTGATTATGAAACAAAAATTAATAATATGTAGTAAATATAAAATTTAAATAATAATTTTGATAAAATTATTAAAGATATAATAAATTTTCTATTATATAAGTGAAAAATTATATTAAAATATCTTTTAAATTACAGTAATTAGTGTTTACCAAGTACTTTAATGCTGTAACTTAAAAGTTATGACTGTCCAACCTCAATTCCAAATGCACCCTTTAATTGATATAAGTATACATTTTTATACACAAAAATGTTATATCTTCCAATTGATGTGAAAGTAAAATGATGCATTTATATATTTGGCTTGAAGTAGTTATATATATATGTGTGTGTGTGTGTGTGTGTTACAGTGATTTTATTCCTAAACTCAAAACGTATGCATTATTTACACGTGATGTTTTCGTGCGAATATAGAAGGGATAATATGGAATGAGCGTACCGTGTTATCTTACTCAGTCTATTGAACAAAATTCAACATTTATCATTTGTGTACGTATTTTGGGTCCGACTACAATATGTCGAGTATACCATATTCCACAATTTAGATATGATTAAAAATTAACTATTTAGTTTAGTGGTGTCTAGACTGTAGGGTGCTAGTGAAATAGCATTATTATTATTATTTACTTAAAAAGTTTAATAAGGAGCGAGAAAAATATTCTTAAAAAGTAAAATGAAAAATAAAATAAAGAGTATTGATTATTTAATTTTTTAAAATAATTTTAAAATTATTAATGCCTCATTTGTGGTTGTGGTTAAAATTTAATAAATTATTTATTTGAATAACTTTTGACAAAAAGTATTTGGTAAATTTTATAAATTTTACTTATTTCATAATTTTTTCTATTTTGATAACAACTTTTAAAAATAAGCAAATGATTGTTTTTCATAATCTTATTTTTAACAGATGGAATTATAACTTTCATTAATTCAAAACTTGAAGAATATACGTTACACTTGTTGTGACAGAATCCGCCCAAATGATAAACTTACATATGATTATATAAATTTTTTTTAAACTGTGAACAATTTCACGTGAAAGTTAACCATGACTTTTAAAATTAATTTCATAATCATTGCTCTTAACGTTGAATCTATTTATATTTTTTTCTATAATCATGGTGTTTATTCCATTAAGTTTTATTTGAATGTAATGCATATTAATTTTTTATTTTATTTGGATTGTGTATTAGTATTAATTTTTATTATATTTTATGTAACATATTATAAAGTTCATTAGATTTTATTTAATCGAGTTTTTTCACTTTATGTAATTTTATGTGTTTAATAAAGGGAAAAAAACATTTCTAAGTATTATTAAATATACTCCAAAAAATAAAAGGTAATTTAAATGTATGTCTATTATGGTCATTATATAATAAAACAATACTTTCATAATAAAATTTACCAAATGCATGTCCACTACAAGCAACCGCAACAATATAGTTTACCAAACATAAAGCTGCTTTTCTAATTAACAACATAATTGAATTACACAATAAGAACAATTTATTTTATTAGCCACCACAATCCCATATTGGCCTAAGGATATTTTTTAGCAAGCTTAACAAACTTTCTTATGCAATCTCAAAAACAAAAAAATAATAAATCATTACGCTTAATTTATATTTTTATTTAAACTCGAATATAATTCTACTCGGGTTATAAAGAAAAAACTTTTTCACCGAGAACTTAAGTCTTTACTGGCCATCAGATAGGTTTGCCCGTAAATATGAGGGAATAAAAATACTTAAGACAAATTGCATAATTTGATTGGATGGTTCAATTAAGACCGTTCGAAACCTTTTTTTCACGAACATCTCGTTTTTTTTTTTAAAACCGTTCACACGAAATTCACGTTATTTAAACATCACCTTATTTGTAATATTATCAATCAAAAAGAGTAATTATCTAAAGCGTTACAAAAGTCCACCATATTGCTCATCATTTAGGCAATTTTTTTTGCATTCATTAAAATACGAAGCTTATTTGAGATTTAAGTTCAATTTCCACGAGTTATAATATATTTCAGCCTCCACAGTTCAGAGACTTTTAATTGTAATTTGTTGTAATTGAATAGTATGTTACATAAGAAAGTCACGGAACCCTATTAACAGCGGTTGTTAAAACCTGAAACCTGGCGTATAGGGTCATGAATGCACAGCAATTATATATGCGGATTGTTCTCTTTGCAGCGTCTTTTGCCTCTGACGCGAACATGATGACGATGAGGGTGCAGTTGCACCCTCATTCGCCATTAAAATATACAGAGATACTATTCCTTTGTTTTGTTATTTTTGTTTCAGATAAATAAATAAAAAAACAAGAATAAAAATGAACGTTTTCAGCTTTAAAATGAAGGCGCATGCAAAAACCTCATCATGGTGTCCTCTGTGTCCCACGCAGAACTCTCTCTCATGCCTTTAGTATTTTATAAGCCTCTGATTCTCTCCTCTTTTCCCTTCTCCGTCGATGCCCCTCCTGCTTCCCCCCTAATTACTCTCCTCTGCCATTCACACGTTCCTTCTTTTTTCATTTGTAGCCTTGTTGGTCTGGCTAGATGTAAATTTTATTGATGAATTTGCCACACCCATGAAACTCCAAATTACATAATCATAAATTGACCGTTGTAATTTCTAAAAGCAGGAAATTAATCGTGTTATGTACGTAATCATATTCTTAATAGTAATTAAAAATGATAAGATTTAATAATCATTTATCACTTAAATTATATCACATTAATTGAGGTATAATTAAAGTATCCTAATTAAGTAAGTATGATATCATTGAATTCAATATATGAAATTTGAGAGTCGACAATGTTGACATGGATTAAGTTTAGGTACTGTTATTGTGAGTACTCGTTTTATTTGAAATTTTAAAGTGCGGATATAGTTTTTTACTATGAAATCTTAAAGTATGGAAAAAATACTTTGTCACATATGATATTATTGAAATCTTAAAATATCCTAATTAAGTAAGTATGATATTGTTGAATTCAATATATGGAGTTTGAGAGTTGACATTGTTGACGTGGATTAAGTTGAGGTACTTCTATTGGGAGTACTCATTTTATTTAAAATTTTTAAATACGAATATAGTTTTTTTGTCTGAGATCTTAAAGTGTGGAAAAATTTAAAACTATAAAATTTTAAAGATTTAAAAATTAAAGCGTTTAAACTATATAATTTATGTATTTTTCTAGATTTTCTATTACTTTAAAAGCTCAACATTTCTATATATATATATATATATTAAAACTAAATATAGAATGGAAAAAATGGAGATCATTGGAGGGGTAATTCAGGAAACTTGATGAAGTTTTTCAAATTCACCACCAAAGGGCATTTTCGTCATCAGACACCTCACCAATTTTTTGAAAAAAAATCAAGAAAAAGAAAACTCAGCACTGCCATTTTCCCTCCACAGTGAAGAGTGGAAGACCAGCAGAGCGGAGGAGGAAAGAGAGAGAGAGAGCCAAAAAGTGAAGAACCAATGAAACGACAACAAACTCAAAACAAATTCAAAAATAAATACAAACAAAAACAAAAGTAAAAAACAACAAAATCATTAACCTCAAGTAGATGAACGCAAAACCAAACACACGGCGCAACAACAAATCTGCTTCAACAACAACATCAACTACAAAAGTATTTTTATTTCCCCTTTGCTTTATTTATTTTATTTTTTAATTTCCCTCTCCCTCTCCCTCTCCGTCTTACAACTACAACCACCACTACTTTTGTTGTTTTTCCTTTTTTTTGGTTTTTGTTTTTCACTCGTCACTGTCTCAGAATTTGAAAAGCACCATCTTTTTTCCGTTTCCATTTTCTTTTTATCTTTTGGCTTCCAGATAAACGAAGGAAACCCGGATGTTGTGCTTTATACAGGAGGCTGGGGAATTTCGTGAATATGAAGGGCGTTGAAACGTTTCGGTCCGTTTCTTCCCTGTAGCTGGGAGATCTTGCGAAGGAGTTTTTTTCTTTTTTTTGTTTAAGTCAGAAAATGGGTGGTTAGTTTAGTGGAAACGGTTACTCGTTCGTGGTGAGCGGAGGAAGGAGGAAGTGGAGGAACCATCGAATCACTGGAAACGTCTGGTTCCAAGCGTTTCGATGTTTTTGGGGGGTTTTCCTTCTGGAGTCGGAGAACCGGCTGAGTGGAATCGGTGATTGAAACAAGACAACTCTTTGGCGCGAAACGTTTCGTCGGGGCTGCTTGTTTTTTCGTGCTTTGGAAAACGCTGGAAATGTTTTTCTGAAACAGATCGTTGGGTATTGAGAGCTCTGATCTCGAAAGATTTATGCTTTATTGTGTTTGGGGCTGTCTCATAGTAACAAAACAAGAATAACTGCGTACAAAATCAGGATATTCTTGTCTCTTGTCGGTTATCTCTATCCTTAAATCACTCAGTTAGCATTAAACAATACATGAGTTTGAAAATCTTACACTTAATTTATGGTATATATGCATTTTGGTTAAATCCCATTTGTGTTTGTTCGGTGCTTTTGAGCTTTGCAGTGTCTGGATGAAGTATAAGTGCTGCAGTTTAGTTTAGTATAGTTTGTGCTTGGCTTTTTGGTATTTTGAAGAGTACTTAGTGTTTCAGATTGTGTTTCAAAGAAGATAAAGCACTTGAATAAGAGCTTCCAAAGCTTGTAAACTTGTGGTTGGGTTTAGTATTTGGTAGATAATGTTTGTTTGAGGTTCACATTTGGGTTTTTAATGCTTTAGATTTCAAAGAGAATAATTGAAATCGTGACGACAGAAGAGCGGCTGCTTGTTGTCTGTGTGACCTTGTGAAGTTTGGTGGTGAAATTGAAGATGGCAATGTCCTGCAAGGATGGTAAGACTGGGAGCTTGGATAACGGCAAGTATGTAAGATACACACCTGAGCAGGTTGAGGCTCTTGAGAGGCTCTATCATGAATGCCCCAAACCCAGTTCAATTCGCCGCCAACAGCTAATTAGGGAGTGCCCAATTCTCTCTAACATTGAGCCAAAGCAAATCAAAGTTTGGTTCCAGAACAGAAGGTATGCTTCATTCAAAGTTGATATTGTGTAGTTACTCTGATGATTCTTTAGCTTAATTATTGATTCTTTCTTTTTAAAATAATTATCTTCATTTGAAAAGAAGGCAAATTGAATGTTGAAGTTTAACTGTAAGGCAATTTCTCCTGTGTTTTTGTTGGTGAATAATGTGGAGAAACGACTGCAAAATGAAATGTTGAATTCTATGCTAGATATTATTTTTACTAAGAAGTGGAAACCTACTATTTTCTTGTATAATGGATAACTTTTATTGACAAGATTTTAATCTTTTGCCAATTTGTTGTTGCAATATATTTATGTTTCTGCTTTTGTTACTTCAGATGCAGAGAGAAGCAGAGGAAAGAAGCTTCCCGTCTTCAAGCTGTGAATAGAAAGCTGACAGCAATGAACAAGCTTTTGATGGAGGAGAATGATAGGTTGCAGAAGCAGGTGTCACAGCTGGTGTATGAGAATGGATACTTTCGCCAACATACCCAGAGTGTAAGAATTTTACTTTTTTCTGTGCAATATTTCTCACTTTCAATAGTAGTCAATTTGGTTTCCCGTGGAAATGTAGGGAAAGAAATCATTACTTGGAATTTGGATTAATGTGGGTTGCAATTCTTTTCATGCAATTTCCCAGGAACCTACTCAACCCATTCCCACTTTTTTAATTTTTCTTTGTTTGAGGTCAATAAGTAGATTAAACTATTGAGTCATGTTGAAACTGAAAGCTGAGGGTTGCTTTCTTGCAGACAACGCTTGCAACCAAAGATACAAGCTGTGAATCGGTGGTGACCAGTGGTCAACACCATTTGACACCTCAGCATCCTCCAAGGGATGCTAGTCCTGCAGGGTTAGTGGGGATATTGTTGTTGGGTCATTTTCTGTCATTGTGTAATGTGACCCTTTTTGTTGTATGTGCTGGTTTGTGGGTTATGAATTCATCAATTCAGGCTTTTTGTATGGTTTCAGGCTTTTGTCCATTGCAGAAGAGACTTTAACAGAGTTTCTTTCAAAGGCCACTGGAACTGCTGTTGAGTGGGTCCAAATGCCTGGAATGAAGGTATCTTTTGACTTTTCTTTATTTTCCTTTTAAGAAAAAGGTTCATTAACTGCTTCCTAATTATCTAATAAAGGAAAGGGAAACAATGACCAAGGAGAAAACTAAACTTATAATTCCAATAAATATAGACTAAAAAATTTGATGCAAGTTATATCACTGAATTTTACACCTCTATTTGTTATACTACTTACATCTGTTTATTTCTTTGTATTGTAATTATCATTTTGGGTTTGGGATTAAAGAATGTTGGGGAATTCTTTTGGTGGGGACTGCCGTTGTAAAGAAAACTAGAAGTTAATCTATTTCTTCCATTCCCCCTTTTTTTTTTTTTTCCATGAACAGCCTGGTCCGGATTCCGTTGGAATCGTTGCTATTTCTCATGGTTGCTCTGGAGTGGCAGCACGAGCCTGCGGCCTGGTGGGTTTAGAGCCTACTAGGGTAAGTGCACTTGGTTCCTATTTGTCTGATATTCTCTTAATTCAAATTTTGAGACTCATAAAAGACTATGTTCATTTCAGGTTGCAGAAATCCTTAAAGATCGGCCGTCGTGGTTCCGCGATTGTCGAGCTGTGGAAGTGCTGAATGTGCTGCCGACAGCTAATGGTGGAACCATTGAGCTGCTGTACATGCAGGTAAGAAAGAACTATTATGTATTTATCATGTTTATTTCGTGCATTGTATTGTGCAATTGTTTGCTGATGTCCTCATTTTGTTAAAAATTTAGCTCTATGCACTGACAACATTGGCGCCAGCTCGCGACTTCTGGTTGTTGCGCTATACTTCTGTTTTAGAAGATGGCAGCCTTGTGGTATGTAATTCCATAGTGTGTGACCATACATTTTCTTATTTTGGCTGAATAGGCATGTCGAGATGCACACTCTAATTCCTGTAAAGCTATTCTCCTTTCCTATCGTCTCAACTGCATTTAATAACATGCATCTCTCAAGTCATTTATATAACGTGGTTCAATGCTCCTAGGTCTGTGAGAGATCACTTAAGAATATACAAAATGGCCCAACCATGCCACCGGTGCAGCATTTTGTGAGAGCAGAAATGCTGCCAAGTGGGTACCTTATCCGACCTTGTGAAGGTGGTGGTTCAATCATACACATTGTTGATCATATGGATTTAGAGGTAACTTTTATTTTATTTGGAAAAAATTATTTGGTATTGTTGGTTAAATTTGGACACTCTTTTCTACTGGAAATGAGAAATTAATTATGTATATTTACTTAATTGTATAGCCGTGGAGTGTTCCGGAAGTGTTGCGTCCCCTCTATGAATCATCCACGGTTCTCGCTCAAAAGACGACAATGGCGGTGAGATTATAAATTCACTTTTAACATGGTTTCACTGTTTCTATAAGCATTTAGATCTTGAAGGAGATACAACATATTTACTTAAAAATGATGCAATTATTGGTTTTCAATGGTGTTTTCACTATTTCTATTCAGGCTCTGCGCCAGCTTAGGCAGATGGCTCAGGAGGTTACTCAGTCTAGTGTCAATGGCTGGGGAAGACGACCTGCTGCTCTACGAGCACTTAGCCAGCGGTTGAGCAGGCAAGTATATTTAGCTGTTTGACAAAATCTTGAATCAATTAGTTGATGTCTACCTGGAATTCAGATCTGATAGATGATTGATGACAGGGGTTTTAATGAAGCTGTCAATGGATTTACTGATGAGGGTTGGACGGTGATGGGGAATGATGGCATGGATGATGTTACTGTCCTTGTGAACTCATCTCCTGACAAGTTAATGGGTTTAAACCTTTCCTTTGCTAATGGATTTCCAGCTGTCAGCAATGCTGTCTTATGTGCTAAGGCATCTATGCTTTTACAGGTTGGTTTGCTGAAAATTTTTCTTCTTGTTTCCTTTGGTGGTCTTTTGTTGGGAAGGCTAATAGTACTGTCTAAATGAAAGGCACATCACAGCAAATTCTTTGAATTATTCCACCTATTTGTTGATAAAGGCTCAAGGGTTTCATGTATACCAAATAACCAGCATGACCTACGAACTTTGTGGATGCGTGGGTATTTATTACACTAACAACTTTTCATCATAGAGATCATCTGTAGATACATTTTGATATTGTACATGTTTGTATGTCTCTGTCCTCAACCGCATAGATCATTGTTTATTTTATTCTTTTCACTATCTACATTCTGATTGCAACTTAAACTATGTAATAATGTAACAAATATGCTTTTTGATTTGTTCAGTTCTGCTAAGTTTACATGCCATATCTTATATATTTATAAATTTGAAGTGATCATAATTGCACAAAAAATTTATTTACCTGGAGTTGAAAATAGTGAGAAGGATGAGCATAAGCCTTTTGCTGGGAACATAGCTGCAAAACTTTTTTCTAGATTGGCTTCAGCTTCTTATTGGTGGTTTGTCAAAAGTTTCTTTTTAATATCCATTCTGTTGCGTGCTTTTTCTTTTTCAGAATGTGCCTCCTGCTATTCTTCTTCGATTTTTGCGAGAGCACAGATCAGAGTGGGCAGACAACAACATTGATGTTTACTCAGCTGCGGCTATTAAAGTTGGTCCCTGTAGCTTACCAGGGTCTCGAGTTGGAACTTTTGGGAGCCAAGTTATTCTCCCACTGGCTCACACTATTGAACATGAAGAGGTAAGCAATTTGACATTTACGTCTGTCATTATTACGTCACATTATTCATTCCATATGCTTTTTGTGAATGAATAACAGTAGTTTTAATTCTTTTTTCCCAAAGTTTCACATGTTCATATCTTTCTAACATGATTTCCATTTCCTACTCTTAATAGTTCATGGAAGTTATTAAGTTGGAAGGTGTTGGCCACTCTCCTGAAGATGCAATAATGCCTAGAGACATGTTTCTCTTGCAAGTGAGCGTCACTGATTTATATTGCTCTCTCTCTCTATCTTCTTCTTTGGGTTAATATTCATGCATCAATAGATATTTCTGTTTTTTAGCTACATCAATGGTTTGATATCATCAATCTTGGGGATAGGTTTCAGTTTTGGTTATGCTAAATGTTTGATCTATGATCCAATATAGAATGCTTGGGCTGATTTCATTAGCTAAATTTGTAAATGAATTATACATGTCTAAACTGAGAGGAGTCATGTTAATGACGTCTAGAAGGAGGCTAGCGTTAACATCTGTTCTATGAGTTATTTTATGTAAGAAATGCATTGCTACTGGGTTTCTGTAATGCTACTACATTGATATTGTCGCATAATTATCTTATTATTGGCTCTCTTGGTAAATTTTCCTTTCTCTATTGTTTTTATAGCTCTGCAGTGGGATGGATGAGAATGCTGTTGGTACCTGTGCTGAACTTATATTTGCTCCCATAGATGCTTCTTTTGCTGATGATGCACCTCTTCTGCCATCTGGTTTTCGCATTATTCCTCTCGATTCTGGAAAGGTTGTCCATAACTGTCATGGTGCATGAATTATAACAATTCAGTTTAATTCATATTTATTGAACTTTCCTAATTGATGCTTTGCAATATGTTTCAGGAAACCTCCAGTCCAAATCGCACCTTGGACCTTGCGTCTGCTCTTGAGATTGGTCCTGCTGGAAATAGAGCTACAAATAATTACTCTACTAATTCCACCTGTATGAGATCAGTGATGACCATAGCGTTTGAATTTGCATTTGAAAGTCACATGCAAGAGCATGTGGCAACCATGGCTCGGCAATATGTTCGCAGCATTATATCATCTGTTCAGAGGGTGGCATTAGCCCTATCTCCTTCTAATATAAGTTCACAAGCTGGTCTCCGTACACCATTAGGTACTCCAGAAGCACTAACACTTGCTCGTTGGATCTGTCACAGTTACAGGTAAGCAATTTTTTTCTCTGTTTCTTAGACAACCCCCCCCCCCCCCCCAAACACTACACACAAAAAAAAAGGTCTGCACATGCTAGGAAATGTAATTTGGATCTCACATTGATGAAGGAGAACTGCTTGCTATGTTTGATCCTTCGTCACAGAGTTTGGTGTTTTGTTACCGACTTTTGCAGGTGTTACTTGGGTGTGGATCTGCTTAAATCCAGCAGTGAAGGAAGTGAATCCATTCTCAAAAACCTTTGGCATCACACAGATGCTGTCATGTGCTGCTCACTAAAGGTCCGCATGACAAATGTTCTGCTGCCCCCATCCCTTTTGTTTTCTTTTGCTTGGTGTCAGACATGAATGATGAATTCCCAGATATTTGTCCATACTTTTCTGGAGTTGACGTTTATTAGCTTCTTTATCTCCATCACTGTCAAACCACACCAATACTTAAAATAAGTAGAAGCTAAATTTTGGTTGAATTTGGCATAATGAATTTAAGATTCAATTCTTGGCATATCATTTTCTCTACCAACAGAGTTATCTGTCAATAAGACATTAAAGTATCCTGGAATCTTATTATTGTTATTCTTATATATAATTCTTCATCTTTGGATGGGTGCATTGAAGCATTCAGATAATTCTTCTTTACTTCCATACCAAATTGACATGTTAAATGCTTCATGTATGGTATTTGTGAAGTTGAGCAAGTATTTTAGCCTGTTTTCCTATTGCTTTTTAATTCTTTTGAATTGGGGTTATGAGAAATTCTATACCTGTGCGGTTGTTTATGCCCCCCTTTTTCTTACTATATTACTGGGTTCTACTTTTACTTACCTAGATTGCTTTGTCAATTCTATCTAAATTCGAACAATTGATGCAGGCATTGCCTGTTTTCACTTTTGCAAACCAAGCGGGACTTGATATGCTTGAGACGACCTTGGTTGCACTGCAAGACATAACCTTGGAGAAGATATTTGATGATCATGGGCGGAAGGCTCTCTTCGCGGAGTTCCCCCAGATAATGCAACAGGTTTGGAATTTCCTTCTAATTACGACGAAAGAAATGACACATAATGCGGTGGTACCATGAAAAAAGATTTTACTTATAATTTATATGCTATTGGAAAGTTGAGAATCTGCTGTTGATGCGATTTACAAATAATAAAAGGTGTTTATTTTCCTTTCAATGCAGTTATAGATACAATAAGATAACCTTTTTTTTTCCCTTTAATTAACTCTATTTTCTTCAGAGGGTGAAATAGTTCAAAGCTAATTATCTTAAAATGTTTAACAGATCAGATACTGTGCCAATCTCTATAAAATTGATTGATTCGTACAACTTGTTATGATTTTGATGAAGAAATTCTCTTGTGGCAGGGCTTTGCTTGTCTTCAAGGTGGCATCTGTTTGTCAAGCATGGGCAGACCGGTTTCTTACGAGAGGGCTGTGGCTTGGAAGGTACTTAATGAAGAAGAGACTGCTCATTGCATCTGCTTTATGTTCATCAACTGGTCATTTGTGTAAAATACTTTGGACCAGCGAAGGTCTGTATTTTGTTGGATTGTATTATCTTTTGGCCATGGAAACCTTGGATACTTAGGACAGATAAGGTTGTTAGGCCTATGTTACTTCTCTCTAAACTGCTTTGCGTTTGTATTGCTTGGAAGTTATGCTACTAGCCTATAATCAGTCAATAGATGTGTGAAACTTCCATTTACCTCGTTTTTTTTTCCTCTAATAAAAGCGTTATTGCAAATTATTCCAATAAATTTCGAACCAAAATTAGGTAATTTTTCTTGTTGATTCATTAATACAGAAAGATAACATATATTTCATTAAAACGATGAGAACAGCAAATTTATTACATGAAACTTGGTTAATTTCGGATTGTGATTGCAAACAAGGACCTTGAAGTCACAATTGAAAACAGATAATGAAGGATGATGAAAATACAGGCTTTCAACAACATCCAACAACTAAGCCTTTTTACACAGACTCAATAATACACATTAATATTCTATAATTAAGCTCAAATGAGGCTACTATTGTTACTTCCAAATAAGCCACTTCAAGTAGAAGTCGGAAAAAGGGTTGTGTTGAATGGCAACCTAGGTCATGGATCCACCTAAAAAACCCTAGAGGGTGGTGCATAAGGTGGAGAATTTAATCAACCAAGGAAATAAAAATTGTCCTTGGGTAAAAAAAAGGTGCCCAAAAACCCTTTAAAGGTAGTTATTAGACCATGAAAGGTTAATAAGGTATTATATGCTTGTGGGGAGAAGTGTTTTCGGTTAGCTGAAAGCGCCTTTGAAAGTAAAAAAGCACTTCCAGGCACAGCTTCAGTTTTTGATAGCAAGATCAGTCATCTCCCTTGTAATAGCTGGTATGCAACTTGAACTCCTCGCAATCCCACCTTTATTTTGCCGTCCTCCTTTATTGTCCCTAGGGCTAATAGATTTAGCCCTAAGACCCCTTGCGCTATTCTTCTTCAAGAGCTCTCTCATGGCCTCAGCTTGGAACAAAACAGGATAAGCTCTTCCAAACTTATTAAACCTAGCACATGCATTTATGTGTGCACTCAGAGCTTGATCTCTGCTTTTTCCTCCATCTTTCTCCATCTCTTCCTTCACTGCCTCGGCACACAACCCGCATATCCACTTCCCAAAGAACTTGTCACGAACTCGCTCTATGTACTCCGGTGTGCACTCCTCAGACATGCCGCAGCACTCGCACTTGGCATCTTCGACCTCAGAGATTGGTGGAAGTGTTTTTATATTATCCACGGCCTCTTTGCTCATAAGCTCAAATGAGATATCAGATACCGTGCGTTGCAAGTTATCATTTGAGAGCCTCGGTGGCTTGGAGTTGGAGAAGTTGTTGCTGCTCCTTGTTACAAAAGTGCTTGCAATAGCCTCTCCATGTGGTGCCATCTTGGTCATAAAGGAAAATAATGCAAGTGATATGGAAGACAGAGTGAGTTCAAAGATTGTATGATCTCTTGTGGTGATTGAATAGCAAGTGCACGGAGTCTTATTTATAATAGTTTCCGTGACATATTTCAGAATCTAAGCAGTGAATTTATGCGGATGTTGTAGGTTCACATGTGAAAAAAGCGTGAACATGCTCGATTTTTCAAGAAAGATTTCGTATGAAAGGCTAATTATTATCATTTTCAGTTACAATTTCAACAGTTATTTGTCCCTGTAGAGGCGCACAAATGCAGCATCATCAAGTCAAGGGATTCACGTGTGGGCCTGCAGTAGCCATAAAAACCTGAGCCGTGTCTGCACCAGGAGCCAGAAGCCAAGCCTTTTTGTATTCGCTGAATGCAACAACACGAGTGAAAATGATGCGGGCAATCACAAAGATCAATTAATAATAAACTGCCCACATCCACAACTCTATGGATTCACGAGCTGCTAAATCAACCCCACATGATTTTTGAACTGGTAGTTGAAACAAGCTGGATGCTTATGGAGATTTGGCATGCATTTATTGGATATAGGTTATGAAATTTTAGAGATTTGCTACAGTTCAACTGTCAGCAATATCAAATCAGGAAAGGTTCTGTTTATGTAATGCCATACTTGTAATATAAAACATAGCACTATGTTAGAAGTTATATATTAGTAGGAGTTCGACCTGGGGCAGTACATAGATGGTGAATTATGTTACCAACGGTTGCTTATTTGCTTACATATATATGTTCTAATGTTAAGTGTTAGTAGCCAGAATAACCTGAGTAGGAGATTAAAAAAATTTTAAGATGGATATTAAATTACGTTTAACGTAATTTACGCCACGCACGGAGCAATAATGAGTCCCATCAATATGTTACTATTGTTATGTGTGGCGCAAATTACATTGACGTAATTTAGAAGGCTCCAAATTTTAATGGATTTATCTTGAAAGCGAGTCGGAAGTGAGACTTTGCATGGGTGGCTTTCATTGGGCAGCCATTTAAGAGGGGCTACTAATTACCAACTGTATTAACAGTGATGGCTTGTGGTGGGTCCTGCTGCTTTTGCTATCACGCTCGTCATTTCTTGAGTGTCAATATGCCCTTGTGACTGACAGTGCATGGACGAGAAAATATCTTCGTTTTTCGCAGGCATGATCGTTGGTTACTGATGATGGGTGGGCTAACTTGCATTTCTGACGGGCCTGTGATCTTCACGGCCTGAGCCCAGAGAGGTAACGTTTGGGCCTTTAGTCCAGGTTAGGCTTTACTGTAGACAAGTTACGAGATGGGCTGATAATATATTGAGCTGTCCAAAAACTCCAAGTGGCCCGCAAGGGAGCCCATGTATTGTGGAACAATTAATATTAAATAAATCTAAGAATAACGTCGGCTTCCCCGTCCTTTCGAAATGATTTAAGGGAGCATCTTCACTTACTGAGTAGAAAGCAACTACACACGAATCACAGTATGTTGATTCATTGAATGGGGGAAACTTGTAGTGCAACTGTGATACCGTGCCACAGTTGTATTCAGCCGTTGGATATCGGTGGATCCTACCAATTTAAGTGCATCCAACGACTGGATGCAACTGTGGTATGGTACCACAGTTGCACCATAACCTGATCTCATTGAATGATGTTAAAAATTAGAAGTCGAACAACATCATCTAACATTATCGTTATCTACAATATTATTTAATAACGATAATCACGCGTTCACATTTGTTACATTCTACTAATATGATAAAAAAATTTTGTCGATGAATAATATGTTCATTCATTGAATAATATTAAAAATTAGGAGTCAAACAACATCATATAACATTGTCGCTCACTGAATTGTTATTTAATAACGATAGGTCGATAATCACGCGTTTATATTTGTTACATTCTACTAATACGACAAAAATTACTTATCAATAAAAGACTTAAAAGTAAAATTAGATTAAAATTTCAATACATTAACACGTTTATATGAATATATGATGGTGACTGTTGTACTTTGAATGCAGTCAATGCACTTTTTATAATAAGTTCAATAAGAACTATTACTTAACGATGAAGCATGAAAAGATATTTTTTTTTCCCCTTACCATAATAGAGCGAATAAATAATTGAGAAAAACGATTTTGTACTTGGGGAACAAATATAGAAAGTGAGCTTGCAAATGGATCATATGACATCCAGCAGCCTACGGCCCTTTTAATTTATTACAAGCATTGCTTTGATAGCCTTTCGTAGGCACTAATTAAAGGATTCAAAGGTCCTCCTCAGTTAGTTTGATGGATTTTGAATATTTTTTATGCTAAACGAGCACGTTTTCTGAATCTTTCCCCCCCCAGGAGAAAGGCAATAACAATATGGGAAAGCTAGCTGTGCTCTACTATTTTATTTTTTCTCTCTTAAATAAATTATAAGATGCATATCTACTTTTCAACATAACCCCACATGAAAGGAAACCATCGTAGGATCAAACGGCCGTGACCACCCTTCTCAAGTCTGCATGAGCTCTTACACACCCGATCACCACTCCACCAATAATGCATGATTGTAGTCATTAAAATAAACACTAAAACCATCCAAAATATCCATGCTAATCTAAAACGAAGCACCCCACATTTCTCTTCCTTTAAATACCCACCACCCCCCTTCGTTTCTTCTCATCATGTGTTGACCTCAATACTCTTCTCTCTCTCTCTCTCTCTCTCTCTCTCTCTCTATGAACTAAAACAAAATACAAATTAAAAAGGAAAAAAAAAATGGAGCGAAGCCAAAACGTACAAGTGATAGGGAAAAGAATATGGAGTGTTGTACGTGTAGTATTTTTCATGCTAAGAAAGGGCCTGTGCAAGAGAAAGCTCTTGGTTGATCTCAACATGATGCTCAAACGCGGCAAGATTGCCGGGGGCAAAGCCCTGAACAATCTCATTCACCACCACCACCACCACCACTACCACCACCACCGCGGCCACGAGTCGTCGTTCCACATGGCAGCGCAGCGAGAGTACGAGTTCAGCTGCAGCAACACACCAAACTACACTTTCCCCTACTTCCATAATGCCAACAGCAACAAGAGATCAAAGAACAACTTCTTATTCGGGTGTGCTCACGCGCCGGCGACCCTCGACGACAACGACGCCGCGACCGTCAACGCCGTTAAGGTGGTCTTGGAGATGCTGAACAATGACAAGTTGGTGGAGGCTTCCCCGGCGCTGCCCGGGTTCGGAAGGAGCCCCTTTGTGAGGCCGTTGAGGATAACGGACTCGCCGTTTCCGTTAAAGGATACTGATGATGACAGTGGGTATGTGGACAAAGCAGCCGAGGAGTTTATTCAGAAGTTCTATAAAGAGTTGAAGAACCAGAAGAGATCAATGGCTGATGAGTGATGTTAATTAATTAATTACCTAGGCTCCTATTTTCATTTTGTCATGGGCATTTTCGAGCTTTACTTTTGTCGTTGATATTTTGAGAATAAAAATTTGCATGAAAGTTTCACTGCCATTGGGATTGGGATCTTGAATGGTGGCATGAAATGAGAATTTTATTTTACTAGTTACATTACAATTTATAAATTAAAGCTACCGGAATCTCCCATCATTTCGATGAAGTAAATTTCCGGATACAAAATTTCGGATCAAAATTAGCATATGAAATATGAATATGGAGCAAATATTTATTACATGAACCACGTTCTAAAGATTTCAAACAAGTTTAATTTGTATAACATATGTCCAATTAAAGAGTATCTACGTTAACAAATTTAAATCTCAACCTATTAGGGTATCGTATCTTCCCTTAGGATACTAATGGAGTACTGATTTTTTTTTCTTTTTTCCTGATTCTGTTTTAAGAATTTTCGATAACAATAAACTTTCATAACAAGGACCAATTTGGTGGTACAAAACTGTGTTTGCTTTCCGTTTACTTTTTCCTAGACAGGAAAAAATTGAAGGGTAGTTAAAACCCTAACTTTATTTTTTTTTTTTCCCGAGTGTGGAATTGGCTTTTAACAGCCTCAAAAGCACTTTCATCCCACTAATTTATCATAGTTTCATATCGCATGTCCTGATGTGATTCCACTCAGTTAAAGCCATAGGCACTGGACCCTCCTCAATATACTATAATCACCACTTTTTGCTTTTTCTCCTTTTCAGTATTTTATTTCTAAAGCAGAATAAGAAACTCACTCTAATGTTTTGATAGATATCAATTGGTTGCTTTTGAAGATTGAATTCATAGTCACGCCCAAATTGAAATGATAATTGGTAGCAAAAGTGATTAAAAGGTTGTAAAGAGTAGTCTTCTCTGCCCAAAAAAAATTAAAGCTCTTGTGACATGAGTACATACATATCTACCATTAATTAAGTCAATGATGGTGGTCTCTGGTTTTAATTTGATTTTGAGTGGAGAAGTAAAAAAAAAAATTGAGGAAATTGCAGTTTCTTTTGTAATTCTTATGAAGAAAAAAAAACTTAGAATATTTTTCACTTCACATGCTATTTTTAAAACTCATTATTAGCTTTAATCATATATTCATAGAATTTGAATCAAATTGTTGAGTTAAATTGTATTCACCTTTTTCATAACTTTCCATCATACGTAATTAATAACAAGGCAAAGTCGATCATTTCATTACTTTTAACTCGGCATTGAATGTAAATCGATATTCATAAATCGTGGGTTAGTATCAAGAAATTATATATATGATACTAGGTAGTCAAATAATATATATTTACAAATCAGAACAAATAATTGATGCCTAGCTTTTTTATGTAAGCAATCGTCCATGCATGATTTGTAACTTTAAAGTTTAAACTTCGTGTGGGATATTGACATGCGTAAATCTATTATTACTTGACTACAAAATAGTTGAATAATTTCCTCTATCAGAGTCAAAATATATAGATGGAGATTGGAATTTCCAACGTACTTGTGACGACGTACCTTCATATCGGTCGATATTGAAGGGCATTTCATTAAAATAGAGATTAAGACTTGATAATTATGATTTTCACAAATAAATTAGTTGACAATGATGTTTAGTCCATCAAAATTTGTTAATCTCCTAAATTGTCGGAAGTTCCAACAAAGAAAGACTAGCTACAAGCACAGAACAGAAATCAATCATTTATTTATTTATTTTTTCTTTTAACTCCAAGCTTTGTATCATTTTACCATTGTCTAAAAACTAATTACGCAGTACTTTGATTGATATGGATTAGGTATGGCAGATCAAATTAATCGTCGAGCTTGCAAAAGAATTGGCTGCAGCTGCGGAGTTTTGACCGATTTCTTTTTAGGAAATTGTAGAATAAACCCCCCCCCCCCCCCAAACCCCCAAAAAAAAATAAACTTTTTTTGGTGAGCTACTCCCTACTCGGCTACTGCTTTAGATTTTATGAGTTTTACATAACTTTTAGCTTTAATTTGCTATATAAGCTTGTCAAATTGGTCTCACTTTTCACAAAAGCCATTGCTTTCGCTATGAAATTACAAGTGTTTTTAACATTTAGAAAGCCTTATGAAATAATGAAAAATGATACGCATTCAATTCATTTAGTTTACTTTTAATATAGACGAAAAAGAAAGTCTAGCAAAATAACATAGTTCTAATGCATTCCCTGAGATGCTTGTGTGACAAAACGTTTACGAAATGTTTTTTTATCTTCTTTTTTTTTTAATTTAAAAAAATCACATATATCTCAAAGGTTAAACCTCACTCTTTTAAAAAGAGAAATCCAAATCCAAACTCTCTTCTACAAGTCAATTTCGTCTATTTTAATAGAACTAAGGGCATGTACAGTACAATACTTTGGGTGGGCAACACGATACATTAATGCTCTTATATGCTTCCATGAATCATTAAATGAATTAAATGGGGCTAATATGTCAATTTTCAGAATAGTAAGAATCTAGAAGTTCATTTTTAAAACGTTGGAAGTCTAGCTGTCTATAAGAGCAAATCTTGATGGTCTTGATGTCTTTTTCCCTTACGGCCTTATTATTGAAAAATCTTTTGCTAAAAATCAAACGGGAAACATTGAAAGCAACCCAAATAGATTTGACAACAATAATTCTGTAATAATATTACAATAAGCTGGATTGTTATTTCTTGCGGGCAAGATCTTTGATATAAAATATTCTTTTAATTTTAACTCTATGTTTTATTATTATTGTTTTTCCTTATTATATGGTTAAAGGTGGCTGTACACTTTGTAAAGCCAAAAACTTTAGGTAATGTGTTAGGTGAAGTATGTAAAACTGAGGCTTATGCGGCACAGATGTCACTATTTAAACTTGCCTTTTAACATGCTTCACGTGTAAATACTTCAATAATAACAAGGTTGGGGCTATTTCCTCTCTAATAAATACTTTATGCACTTTTTTTTTTTTATAAAATTTTATATTATTAAGTTATATTCTTAATGTAGTTTCTCTTAACACCCATATAAAATAACCATTGAATATACGCAGACGATCTAATACTTTATTCTTGACATTAGAAAATAGAAGGCATATATATTCTAACAAATTACACATTTGGAAATTCCAATTTAGTTATAACCTTGGATTTTCTTGAGTATATATAAGTTAATTTACAAGTGCAGCACAAAAATTGGGTCGATTTTTTTTTTCCTGTTATTAACGAAAAATCATCGTATTGTTATCACTACAGAAGGTCTCTTTCGTTTTTGGGGAAATAAGCATATAACAACTGCCCCCACATAGATTTTAATTTTCATACCGAGATAGAGAAAACAACCAAACAAAAAGAAAGGATATATACAAACTTTTTTTGTTATTTATCATTATTTTTGAAAGGTCAGCATTTCTTGTCCTTGGTTATGCTGAATATTTTTATGTGTTAATAACGATAATTAATTCAAAATATTTAAGTGAGGATTTTTTTTTTGATATTTTAAAGGATACTGAAAGTAAATTTCATTTTTTGAAATTTTAATGATGAGTGCACAAAATAAGAGAGTATTCAAACTAATTTTTAGAGTGAAAATAACTCCGTCCAAACAATAAACATTTCAAATTAAATTTGTAAAACCGCAGTTTCTACAAGATTTCATAATATCGGGGTAATAATTTTTTTTATTTGTTTAAAGAGACAAATTAAACAAGATTTTAGAATTCTAGAAGATTCATTTGATGCTGATATTTTTATTTAGTGTACGCAATTACAAGCTGTATATCTCAAAGAACCCATGTCTAAGATTTATACAATCATAAAAAATAAAATAAAAATTATTTACATGGTTCAATTATTGGACCTCATCAATCATTGATTTATATTTAGATAACTTTAAAACATGTTTTTTCGCTTGAAATTTTTGGTTGAATTATGTTGACATTTTCTTTTTAGAAGTAGATGCCTAGTCAAAATCGCCCCAAATAAAAACTCTAAGGAAGCCAAATTCTTCGCACAAAGTTGATTTCCATGCATGTAAGCTGTTTTTTTTATGCTGTCTCTCTTGCAGTGATTTGTTGTTTTTGATTTACATGTGAGAAGATCAACAAGTTTGCATGGTTTTTTTTCTTCTTCTTCTTGTGGGGACCTAATTAGTTTTAAAATTAATTGTTACCGACCTATTATTAATATATTTTGTAATATTTCAATACGATGTCCCAATCACGTGAAATATGTAGAAATGTCAGCTTAAAAGCAAAATTGATCGTAAGTATTCATTATTTATTCTCGACTGGCTTCAATAATGCTATATGAAATTAGGCTATGACTACAGCATGTATGGGATGCCATATCTTCTGTTGAACACATTAAATGATTAAATTTTATTAATTTTTATTGACATTCTGATCGTTATGTCTAGACTGTTGTGTGATACAATATCCCAAAATTATCTTAGTCGAACCGAAAAAAATTAATACTTGAAAGAATTGGTCATGATAAAAGCCATTTTTTATAGTTAAATTCTGGAAACAAATTGGCACATATGGTGGGTACAAAGTGATGGATACCAAATTTCGTATTTGTGATCTAATACTCGTACTCAAAACACTCAAATTTTTAGACAGTTCCATATATAATCCATATGTAGAGATACATAATTAAGCGAGAAAAAAAAATCATTTAATTAATAATAATTTTTTTTTTCAAAACTAAATTAGGCTATGACTCGATCATAAAATCCCTTCCATGCAACTTGGATAAGTTGAGCCCGACTTTGACAAGTAAAACATTACGCGATGATGATGATGATTATTTTGCAACTAGTATGAATCCAATTAAAAATTTTAAAGGATTTTTTAATTTGGCAATCAATCTACTCTCTACCTATGGGAGTTGGGTTCAAATCTCATATCTCTTATTTCAATATAGTAAGTTATACCACCTCAACTATGGAACCTGCAAGAGAACAAATCCTTGTTCAACTGATCTCCTAATTATTTTTATATGGTACAATTTAATATGTATGATAAATGAACAACTTGGTTAGATATTTTCGTTTTACCTATCATATCATTAATTTACTTTAGTTTCTCTCAAAACAGACACTAAAAAATAAAAAATAAAGAAACAGTAATGCCAATTTATATAGTTAGAGTCTGTTTGAGAGTGTGGTGAGGTAGCTGTGCTGTCAAAGTCCAGCTACTAAGGTGTTTGGTAACACTTGTAGCTGCGTTTTGACAGCTTAGTAGATTTTTTTTTTCCAGCTTATACTCTACTGTTATAGCTTTTACTCTATAGCAACTGCAGCTTAAAAGGTATAACACCTCACTTCCAAATACACCCTTATTAAAAACTTTAAGCGAGGAAAAAACAAGGTGCCAAATACTACCAGCTAGATTACAAGGAAACTATGAGCTTGAAAAGGAATGGCTATTTAATACAATATATATAGAAGCAGTTGGGAAAGATGGCTAATTAAAAGGACGCATGATTTCTTAAAGTTCAATTTCTTTCATGCAAAGCTTTCTCCAATTTCCCCACTAACAAAAGTGATAGCAATTCATATAACTAAAGTTATAATAATGTTCAAAAGCAAAGCAATTCTTTACTTGCTTCCAAATCAAATTGCACGCCGTCTTGCACGTGCAAATTTGCTTGTAATCACCCCACATGCATATTAACCCATATTGCTAGCTCGGTATGTTAAAACTGGTGCGCCAATGCACGTACATAAGATCACTTCTTGTTTAACGACTTATAGTAACTCGATTGATGCAATTTTAATTTCATGACAATAATTGAAATTTAAGCCTAAAATAATGCTGCTAATTAAAATTTGAAGCTTGTCATTAGGATTTAACATAAAGATTGATATTACATTTATAAACCATAATTTGATCAAGATGACATGTTAGAAACAACATCAGTTTCATGACAATCAGAACTAGAGTTGTTTTCTTCTATTGCATTTATATTTTGTTTTTTGTTTTTAATTTCTAGATCAATGCTTATTTGAAAAATGTTGCCTTATTATTTTTAGTTTTTCAAGTTCAGATGCCACAAAATTTCATTTAATTCTTAATAATAATAAATAAAAATAATTAAGAGGTTTCTTCTCATGTTTATCTTCTTACTTGGAACTGATTAATATATAATTTTGGGAATGTAATCATATGAATGGATTTTATTGCATGTTGTGCAAAAGCAAATTGGATTATTCATAAGGGTTATGTCACTTTTGTGTTAGCAATTAGGTTGGAAGTAGAATATAAAAACAACTTTGTTAGATTGTAGATCTTTCATAAAGCAGCTCCTGAAAACGACCCCAAAGTGAAGAGTAGGTGAAAGTCTGCCACAACAAAGAGCTAGTTTATTTAGCTTAGTGCTCCATAATTGATTTCTTCATCACTTGTGTTCCATAATTGATTTCTTCATCACTTGTGTGCCCTAAGAATAATAATAAGCCAAGAACATACTAGCCACTATTTTGTGCCTATTCTAGCTCTTGTAATTTATTATAGAACTATTGATAATCGTTGCATGCATGGCAGACAAGAATGCATAGTTTGCACCATTGAGTTCGTGACATGTGGCTTCAAAATTTGGAATTTCATGCAATATATATTGAATTTATCAAAGACAAGTACCATCAAGAAATCGACCGGGCTCCATACACACATACCATATTAGAATATTGTAATCTACAAAAGAAAGACATTTTAATTTTATGTACTTTAAAATTCTAAATTGGGTCAATAAAAAATAACAATTAATTAATTAATTAATTTTTTGCCTTTACGTTATGGATAGATATGCTTCACTTGGTTGCCAAGGAAGTCAAGTGTACAAATGTTTATGTGATTTTGCCAAATTATTGGGAGAAAGTTTAGATTAACAAAAAAAGTAGCTTTGCCTTTTTTCCCCGTTTTTGAATTTCATGTCAAGAGCACTTTTAAAAGCTTCATGCTTTTTTGAGGCGCTTAGAATAAGTTATTGGTTGCTCTGTAAAAGCTAAATATGATTAGACGGGTTCCTAAATGTTTTTGCTTGCGTATGTTCAATGATTTTTTTTCTAAGGCAATGTTATGTTAGAGTTGATTTAAGGTGGAGCAATTCTTCATAACCACATAATTGAAGTGATAAATAGTAAAAAAATACATTATCACTTTAATTGTGTAATTACAAAAGAGTATTCTATCATAGAGCAACTCTAACATTGCCGAATCCTTTTCTGATGGTCGCCTAAGAAGGCTACTGGTGTTAGAGGTGACACTTATGAATCCTATATGTATACTTGATTAGTAATTAATTTTAAAACAAATCCCATAAATAGATAAATAAAATGTGATTTTTTTTAACAAACTTGGTTGTTGTTAATAAGCTTGAAGTTTTAAACCGTTCTAATATCCTAACAATTTTAATTGACTAGAAGAATTTAGTTAAGGGTGTTTTACCAAATTGTAAAAGGTCCAAAGCCCACAAGAAAAGGCCCAACAAAAGCTTCTTATATGAAATGATGTAAGTTTATTTTTCACAAGAATAATCGAGGTACTTAAAAAGTATTTGTTTAAGGGCAAAAATCAACCGAACGCTTAAGGACATAACTACACAAAAATTGCTTTGGTCTATCTCAACGAGAATGACCTAAATACTCATAAACCATTCTAAGTAAATTGTCTAAAGGTAAGAATTGACAAAACACCTAAGTGTTTGATGCTATAAGATTATCTAAATATACTCTCTACAATAATAACCTAGGTAAATAGAACATACTTTACATAAAGAGCCTATAGGCAAACATATGTTTTACAGAATAAGCTTATGGGACAAGAAACATTTTACAGAAGGGGCCTAGTGGCAAACATGTGTTCTATGAATACACTACTGGACAAACATACATTCCATGAAATGATTATATAGAATGAGCTTACGAACAAACATATTTTCTACAAAATGAGTCTAACGGCAAATACTATTACATAAAATGCCTACGAGCAAACATTTTAAGGAAAGTACTTACATGAAAAATTTTACAAACATGCCACTAGACAAATCTTGTTAAGAAAATGCCTTAGGGTCATTCCCTATGAGAATGGACTAAGGTCAATTACTTAGAAAATATTCTAAGTGTCATGGATAAAAACTTTACAAAAATTCGCTTATGGATGATATGCCGCTAAACCATTCATTACCAATCCTCTCAATGAAGAACCAATATAAGGGCAAAAGTAAAACCAAGCCCACTAAAGGTGAAGAGCAACAATGAACGTTAAACTAGGAACATAGAACGCTAACTGGCAGCAATGAACATAGAATAGAATTGAACTGATTCAACATTCCGGAGTAAACAAGAACTGAATGATCATATGCTGGGTTTACTAATCTTTGTTTTCCAAATTGGGCCCAAAATAGAATTAAAATGGTTTCATGAAAGTCAAAAACTGGGGAAACAAACATTAAACAAAATGGATCACAAATTTTGGGTTTAAAGGCTAATGCTTGTCTGCAGATAAGAGTCAGAGAGATATGATCAGTGCTTTTCACACCCCTTTGAAATTCTCATAAAACCCAAAATTATAATTATATTTCTATTATTAGAATAAATTACTTAAAGATCAACTATGAATTTAACTAAATTAAAATATTCTTACACTTTCAAATCATGAACCCTCCTATCGTTAATTGGTATAAATAGTTTTGAGGCAATGACAAGAATTTTATTATAAAAAAGTTATGTTTAATATTTAATTAAACTCTATTGTAACCTTTTATCATTTTCTGTAATTTTCATTAAAAAAGAGCTATGCATAGTTAGGAAGAACGGGTTTCATAAGAATTTTAAAAGGGTGTTTAAAGCTTTTCTGTGGATTAAGGAATCGGCCCAAAACAAAAAGGCCATTACGTAAAACGACGAAAAAGCTGCTGAAGTAAAATATAAAACCGCCCACCGTGGGGCTCGAACAAACGACCACAAGGTTAAGAGCCTTGCGCTCTACCGACTGAGCTAGACGGGCACCAGTTGAAAGTCCTACACTAAGAAATATCTTATAGTTATTATTTCTTTAAATTTCTCTATTGTTTTTACATTGAGTGGTCAAAGTAAACTCAACCCACTGAGTCCGATCCAAGGGTTCAGATAAACTCAACCGCACCGCAAAGGCACAAACTCGCATGTACCATGAAACCACTCACTACATTGCAACGCTTGCACCTTTTTACACTCATCCGTGGCTAGACTTGTCAGAGCAAGAACTCCAACCCCCTTTTCGTCATTTCACTACTTTCCTATTTCATGCAGTTTAAACAAAATACCAAATATTTCAACACCGTGCGTTTTCTCCACATCGACGACACACATCCCTCCACGCAATAATTTAAATTCATAAAAAATTCGCAATTAATTACAATACCTCCTTGGTTTCTTCTTTTCTCTTTTGGAAAGTAAGTACTCCTGTCTCTCTCTGTTTCTCTCTCCAGATTCTCTTCTAAACAGATCCCTAAATCACTAACCCTAATTCCTCCGACTGTGATCACTGATTCTTGAATTCTAAATCAAGATTCACGATTAATACCCTTTTGAGTTTTGCAGTGTGAAGGATTTCAATCTGTCGTTGGAAATTTAAAAAATTTGTTACCTTTTTCTATCGTGTGTTACAGTCCCGATTGATTGCTTGAGAATTAAGGTTTTTGTTTTGCAAATTTTTTTACGGCAAATAGTGATTATGTACATTGAATGATGAACGATGCCGGTGATGCGTAGCGGAGTGCGCAGAGGCCGGGCAGCAGCAGCGAAGGCGGAAGAGAAACAAAATCCGACTACTCCGATCGTCGCGGCGGCGGCGGACGAAGCGGCGGGAGGGGCGATTGCGACACGTACGAGGCGGAGACGAGCGGCGGCGGCGGCAGCAGCAGCGGCTGTGCCAGCACCAGTGCCGGTGCCGGTGCCTGATAGTAATAATAGTAATAAGTTGAAAGTTGATGAGAGAGTAGTGGTTGAGGCGAAAGAATCGGAGGAGAATAAGGCTGCGGAGGAGGTTGGGGAGAAGAATATGGACGAGTTTGGTAGCGGCGGTCCAAGCAATGATAAGGCTAATGCCGGCGGCGAAGACGAGGGAAGTACCGCTCCGCTTCCTGAAAAGGTTTGATTTTTATCCCCTTCTAAATTTTACACATTTGTGTTGCACAGACATTAATTTGATTGTTTGAATTGTTTGCGACTGGATTTGTTTGTGGGGTTGTTTGGAATTGACATGCCGTGACCTTTTATGATCCTCTGTGGCTGTGGGAAGGAATCAGTATCGGTCATGAATGAGTGAGTGAGTGGTTGAATATTTTAGCGGCCTAGTAAAAGTTGGTAGCTACTCTTTCAAATCCATGCAGTAGCATGGTAGTTAAGAATATATCCTTAAGTTTTGGTTTTATTCCATCCAAAGATGGTTTACTGGGGCTAGGTTTGTCTAATTATCCTGATATATTGGCTGTAAGATGGGGAATTTATGATGTGTTGCTAGCAGTTAATGTTCTGAACTATTTTGAGAAGCTGGATACCTAATGTGGACACTGGTTTAATGTAGAGAGAATACACGAGATAGTTACAGTTTATTTTGTTTTATTTGATGCTACTTTTCAAGTATAGAAGTGCACACTGTTTTAATGTAGAGAGAATATGCAGGGTTCTAAATCATTATAATTATGATTTATTTGTTTCCTTTGATACTACTTTTCAGGTATAGATATGCTTTGTTGTTGTGCGTCTTATCAGTATTTAGTTTCACCTACATTCTAGGAATATGAGTATGATTTCCACATGGCTTAATTATTTTCTCATTTCTTTCTCTTATGAACATTTGTCTTCTCTGGCCGCTTTCTGAGATGGTCAATGTTTAACTGAAATGTTACAGATTAATTATCAATAACGACAGTAAAGTAATTATATCATTTAAAGCATCATTTATCAGTGTTATTTGGACTGTGGTCATTATAAACTTGTAGCAATCTGTGTATTAACCAAGTCCTTCAGTTGATCTTCACTGGTTACTATGAAATTGGTCATTGATGTAGTTCTGCATTTTTTTTTTCTCCATTTCCGTGGGGTACGCTCTCTGTTAATTATGAAATAAAAGTTTACAAATTTCAGCTTAGTGAATTATTAGCCTGCAACAATACTGACTTGTAGATTGGGAGTAACTGGGATATAGTGTGCGCATAACCAGTGTATTTGTTCCTAGTATCCTGTTACACAAGCTACTCTTTGCATCTTTGCATCTATGCAAAAAATATTTTTTTTGCACTTGACATCAAAATATTTCCTTACCTATCTTTCTTCTCCTTACTTGCTCAATGTTACCTCCCTTTATGCTGGTCATTATAGTAGCTTAATTAGTCTATAGTTCTCTCTGATACTCACAATTTTGATTGGGAAGGATTCAGCTTGACCTTTTAGTTTTCAGATACATTTTAATCCATCTGGGTGTAGAAAACCAGTTGTAATGGAAATTTTGATGTCATATCTATAATTTTCTTTTTTCTGTGCAAGCTTCTTTTCTCTTTTAAAGTTACATATTGGTGGATTAGGAAATTTTGTTGGTGATTTAACTATAACATTAAAAGCTTAAAATTAATCGCTTTTGCACAGCTTTGGAAGGAAAATGTGATCTGGTCTGCTGATTACTTGGTTATATGTAATTTATGTGAAGGTTATTGAGCATTATTTTTTTCACCCTGTATCTCCTAAAATGAGTTTGATTGGATGGTTGTCTCAGATTGCGGTTGGTGGTTCCCCAATGTATAGACTAGAAAGAAAACTGGGCAAGGGTGGCTTTGGCCAAGTGTATGTTGGTCGGCGAGTCTCTCCTGTAAATGCAAATGAAAGAACTGGTCCTGGAGCTGTAGAGGTATAATGTTTACTATTTGCATTTTTGAGTTATTGAGTTAAATTGCTTTTCTCATCTTTTCCTACTTATAACTTCAAATCATCTTGGCATTTAGGTGGCATTGAAATTTGAGCATAGAAGTAGTAAAGGATGCAACTATGGACCACCGTATGAGTGGCAAGTATACAAGTGAGTGGTTGCATCTCTTGTGTTCTTGTCTTGTGATCATTGGACTTCAATAGTACTTATGCATCTATGAACCTTTTTTTTCTGGTTTTTGCAGCACCCTTGGTGGAAGTCATGGTGTACCGCGAGTACACTTCAAGGGCCGGCAAGGTGACTATTATGTGATGGTATGCTATCTTTGAACTCTGATTTATTTTATTTATTTATTTTTGGCTGCTTCTACATGGTTTTTAGAGTGGGTTTGAAAAATATTAATTCTTTTAGGTAATGGATATGCTGGGACCAAGCTTGTGGGATGTATGGAATAATAACTCGCATACGTAAGTTTGATGAAATTTGGCTCAAATGCATTAAGCTTTTTGCTGTTAGAGTTGCACTCTCTCTTTTCTGCTATTTCAGTTGCTTAAGCATGCTGTTGTTAATTACAGAATGTCCATTGAAATGGTTGCCTGCATTGCCATTGAAGCAATATCGATATTGGAGAAGATGCACTCCAAAGGGTAAGATCTTTAGAATTCCAAACCCTGTTTTATGCTTCTTGCAATGGTTGTTCACACTGTCTGTATACTGCTTTTCTACTTGTTGATATATTTCCATGAGATGGAAATTATTGGTATGTAAACAGCTAGATCTATGTTTCTTTTGTTCTTGGCATGTTCATTTAGATAAATTTTATCTATTGGTCACCTATTTGTCCTGAAGAGGCCCTAATGAGCTCATATTCTACCATCTGTTTTTGGAATTTACAAAATAATGCAAGCTACAAACAAGGAGGCTGATTGCCCTAAACTTAAAAACATTTGTTTGCAATACTTGCTGACCTCTGTTTCACAGGTATGTGCATGGAGATGTGAAGCCTGAAAATTTTCTGCTTGGTCCTCCTGGAACACCTGATGAGAAGAAATTATTCCTTGTTGACCTTGGACTAGGTACCTTGTGGATCTCATTGTTTCTAACATTAACCTTTTATTGCACAACAATTGTTTTGCAACTTATATATATCTTGATTTGGGGCATCAGCTACTAAATGGCGAGACAGCACAACTGGCATGCATGTTGAATATGACCAAAGGCCTGATGTTTTCAGGTATTTCCATTGATTTTGTTTTGGTTTGTATTTAAAAAAAAATTCATGCAAGTTTTTGTTTTCTTAGTGTTTGTATTCCCTAAATTGTAGGATTATTCTTATCTTGCAGGGGAACAGTCCGTTATGCTAGTGTACATGCGCATTTGGGTAGAACTGGAAGTAGGAGAGATGATCTAGAATCGCTTGCTTACACACTCATTTTCCTTCTCCGAGGTCGTTTGCCTTGGCAAGGATACCAGGTCAGTTTTGTCAGCTTGTGAAAGGGTTTGTACTTAATGGAAAAATGATTGAAGAATACTGCTTAATCTAGTGCTTAACATTTTAAAATGATCTTCTTAGGGAGAAAACAAAGGATTTCTTGTTTGCAAGAAGAAGATGGCCACATCCCCAGACGGTCTTTGTTGCTTCTGCCCAGCGCCCTTCAGACAGTTCGTTGAATATGTTGTGAACTTAAAGTTTGATGAAGAACCTAATTATGCAAAATATATTTCCCTCTTTGATGGGATTGTTGGTCCAAATCCCGATATCAGGCCAATTAGCACAGAAGGAGCACAAAAGGTACTATGTTCTTCCTTTTCGCATTTATTGATTTTTTTTCTTTTTGAGATGAACTTTTTAAATTTGTTAATTGAATTTGTCAATGTGTCCAGAATAACTTTTTAAATCATTGAACTTTTCAACTTTTTAAATTTTTGGTGCATCTAATATGTCCTTTACATTCTCCGAAGCTTATTTACCAAGTTGGTCATAAGAGAGGCCGTATGACAATTGAGGACGAAGAAGATGAACAACCAAAGAAGAAGATTCGTATGGGAATGCCAGCTACACAATGGATTAGTGTTTACAATGCCCGTCGACCAATGAAGCAAAGGTATGAATATGCTTTAAGTAATTTCTTAGGTGATTTCAAGATATGGTTTTAGAGGCTGTTTTAATTGATTTTATCTGTCAGGGCTTTTGTTTTTTTTCAGATTTTTTGTTGATAATATTCATTTAGCCATCTAGTCTATATGGTTCACATAGTTGACTTGTTAACCGTTCTAGTTGTGCATTCATCTTTGGCGTCCTTTTTAATCTGCTGTTCTTTCCTCTTTGCGATCCCTTTTTATCTTTACATTTTTATCATTGATAAGTTTATTCAATAAATTTAGAGTGATCAAATTGCGATACTTCTGTAGGTATCACTATAATGTGGCAGATGCAAGGCTTGCCCAACACATTGAGAAGGGAAATGAGGATGGGCTATTTATCAGCAGTGTGGCTTCATGCCAAAACCTGTGGGCCCTTATTATGGATGCTGGTACTGGCTTCTCCGCACAAGTCTATGAACTATCCCCATATTTTCTTCATAAGGTACATAATCACGTATTTTCGACCAATTTGCCCTGTCCTGTTACCTTGTTGTATCCTTAAGGATTGCTATTCTGTACAGAAGGCTTATTGTATATCTTTTCAGGAAAAGTAGTCTCAGGATGTATGTTAACAATTTATTTTTTTGTTGTGTGCAAAGGAATGGATAATGGAGCAGTGGGAGAAGAACTATTATATTAGTGCTATAGCCGGAGCTACCAACGGGAGCTCATTAGTAGTCATGTCAAAAGGTTAGACTATGATGTTTCAATATTTGGTTATGCAGGCGGAGAGTATAGGGATTTCTATTTCACTAACTTTTATTTGTTATATCCAGGGACACAGTATTTGCAGCAATCTTACAAAGTTAGTGATGCGTTTCCCTTTAAATGGATTAACAAAAAATGGAGGGAGGGTTTTTATGTTACAGCAATGGCCACCTCTGGGAGTCGATGGGGAGTTGTGATGTCTCGCGGGGCAGGATTTTCTGACCAGGTCATTTCTTGGATTCCCGATATTCCTGCCAATTTTTTAAGTAGTAGAAGTGTAAACCATTGGCAAGTCACTGATTCTGTCTGCTTATTTCAGGTAGTTGAACTTGATTTTCTTTACCCTAGTGAAGGCATTCATCGTCGTTGGGATAGTGGATATCGCATTACAGCCACTGCAGCAACTTGGGACCAGGCCGCTTTTGTTCTTAGTGTCCCAAGGAGAAAACCTGCTGATGAAACCCAAGAAACTCTTCGAACTTCAGCTTTTCCTAGTGCACATGTCAAGGTCTAATATATTCTTTTCATATTTGGTTCCACTTTTTTACTGTCTTCAAATCTTTTTATTGGGTCTAAAAATCTTTGATTGATCTTGCAGGAGAAATGGGCAAAGAATCTTTATATTGCATCCGTATGTTACGGACGAACGGTTTCGTAGAGTTTCACATTCTTTGTTTGGCATCTGAAAATCGTTGTAAGTACTGGTATTGGTGGAACGGCAGCTCTCTCCACTTAGGTATCCAGCCGTGAAGCTAGAAAATTGGGATTTTCTGAGAAGTGTCCATTATCGAGGCTCCAAGAAATTTTGATGAGTATGGCCTTTAATTAATTGTAATCAAGGTATAGAAGTTTAGTGAATCTGCGCTTTGTGCCTGTCAGCTGTGCGAAATAACTTCGGCAAATGTCCGGGATCGAAGATGGGAGGATGGCTCTTTTAACTTTGTATAGTCTTCAAAAATAAGAACTTATTCTAGGTCTTCTAATTTGCAAAAGAAAGAGAGTTCGTGAAATTGTTGCGGTATGTATATTGGTAGCTTTTATTTTATATTTCATAGATGCTATTTGTATCTTTTGGGATACACGTAGTCTTTGCCTCAATCTTATTAATCATTTAATCTTGTGAATCATTGAATTAGAACAGAATTAGAACAGAATTAGAATTTCATACGAGGAAAGTGGTAAAAAGTTTAGCATCAAATCGAAAAGATATAATAAAATTGATAACCCAGACAACCACGTCGAATCGGTGGACCTTTTAATTCCACAACCAATGAGACCACGAACGATGGAATTTTAATATCACCAATAAATTCAAAGCAAAATATGATCCTACCGATATCAACTTAGGGTTCTTTTATTCTTTTAAATCGTTGGATCAAGATAGAAGAATGAAGAATTGTTGCCGGGTCACTCTTTCGTAAATAACAAGATTGTTAATTCCGGATAAGTTGCTTACTGAGGTTATAAAACATTCACCGATATTTGCGGTCAAATAATTCAGGACACAGTTTCACTTCTCATCATAATACAACTGCTCTTTATTAACAAGTTAAGGTTGCCTGAGACTTTTAAAGGGTAGGCCTGCAACATAATCTCTCCACTTTAACTTGCTCCTGTTATAAGCACGCGAGATTAATGGTCAGGCAGCAATTCCGCAACCAAAAAGGTCTTAGATTTGAAGAACAACTATGAAACCATCATCCTATGTGCATCCACAAGTGCACAAGCTGTACAATGGCGAATGAGGAAAAGAGGGAATGACAGAGTTTTGCAAATTAACCTCAGAGAAGTCATGGTCATAGCGGACCACAAAGATGCATTGGCAGCCTTCTGTGTCGTGTACCCGTCTCTGGATATCCAAAACATGTGCATCACAGTAGACTGCTTGATCTTCTCTTTCCTGTATACCCGCCATAAAGAATAAAAGTATATCCAATAGAATATTTAACATTATGTCTATTATCATATTTAAGAAGGTATTTTGTATCCCTTTGGGTCAACATCAAATGGATTTATTTGTTTATTTATTTTTTAATCCTTCTTTCCTTCTCTTCATTTCGTTGTTAATTTCTTAAAGAAAAATCAATACCTGGTAGCATAGAACAAGATCTCCAACATTGACCTTGACACATTCTGACTGTTCTAAAGGAATAGACCGCTGACGAACAGCCGTTTTCACATTCACCCATTCATCTTCTGTATTATTAAACCCAGAAAATCGCACACGTACTTCCTGCAAAGCATTACACGATTTGTCATCTTAGTGCAGGTAGGAATGCTGAAATAAGGTTGGATATAAAATTTTAAAAACTAAGAGCAAGAAGAGTTATATTCCAGACAGCATGGAAGAAGTATCAATCATGTAACGATATGAAATCTAAAATGGATATGTCCTTGAGGGAGCTTGGGTGTTCTTGACAAATTCAATTTATAATCACATCGCAAACTGAATCTTATATCAAAATCTTGGCCCACTATTAGAAGTTCTACATATATTCTTGTTTCTTAAAGGTTAAATCATTTTTGCTGAAAAGACAATTTATCTACTTCAGGTTGTATAAACAAACAAGCCTAGTTTTCCATATTGAGCAGGCAGTCCCATATGGTAAAATATCAAGCCTTAGGCCTAATTGAGCTGGCACCCCTAGATGGTAAACTATCAAGCTTTAGGCCTAATTGGACAATGTTTGCTTTATTCAGCAAGCCGTAGCCAGCAAAATAGATAAGGAAGGAGGTCTCCCAAAACCTAGAATTAAAAACTATCATAAAGTGCTCTCCTGCATCTTGCTGCAGGATCAAATGAGGTCACACAAATAATGTAGAGAAAATGCAAATAATCACACGAGCAAGAAAACCATTGCATTGCTGATTTATAGATTTCAGATTCAAAGTAATTACTATTTCAAATGCTGCTACAGCTATGAGGGGATACACAAATTCATTATAGAAGACTCTTACCAGTTCACCTGCACATGTAACTCTGTAGGTGAGGAATGAAGCAACATCGTACCTGGAAGCCAAAGAAATGTTAGGTATAGTAGATGCTACTTCTATTCAGAAGAATATTGATCAAAACCAAGGTTGCACATTGTAACAATCACGATTTTTGAGGTCATAACCAAAACAACATATTGCAGTTTCCAAAAGATTTATGATTTGTTTTGAGAGGGACAATTGCTTGAATCGACAAGCTAACATTATGAGTTATTACTCTTCATTATAATTCTAAAATATCTATAATTCATTTCTAATATACATGCGTTTCAATTAAAAGTTTATCGTATCTTTAATATAGCTAATCACTGCCTCCCAAGTCCCACCTCACTCCTACAAACAAAAATGCAGCCTATATTTTTGTGAGGCTCTGAGATCCTGAAGAAAATATAATCATTTCAAATTTATTTAATGATGAAAATTTGAAGCCCAACTGTATATGAAGGATGGAGCTATATGAACAAGAATGAAATCATTGTAGTGAACAAATAAATAAAATAAAATGCTTATCATTAATTAACTTCTTAATCTAAAATGCTAAATTATGTACCAAACGTACAAATTCTGAATCTACAGGAAGCAACAAAAATGCATTTCAAACCATATGCTAAATACATGGGGTGGTTTCTATACATGCACATTGAAGATACAGTGTTTTAACACAAACTTTAGTACTCCTTATCTAATTCTTACCATGCATCATCTTTTGATGATCTAGCTTCAAATGCCAGTTCCTTAAGTTCTGAGATCCTACTGCCTGCAAAAAAATTTACATTGAAAATTAAGTTATAACTCCATTTCCAGTTTTGGGATTAGGGAAAAATAATTTTATCACCGATGAACAAGAAGTTGAGGTGGTTGAATATCAAAATTAAAGTTCCGTTGAGGAGCTTGACATGAGTACAGGATAGGAATTTAAAACCAACTTCAAATTAAGTGAAACTATGTCAGACTGCTCACAGTCCTCATAAACCCATCTAAGATATCACTGAGAGGTAAAAGCTGTCCTATGGATCCAAAGCATAACTATCGATGACGTAGATGAAAGCAAGAAAAGGAAATGAAGAGCTAACTGGAAGACCAGTAGCCAGGAAAAGAAAATACTGGAAGAAGAATCGCACTATGCTCAAAGTTAATTAAAAGTTCAGTGACATCAAGTTATTTAAAAACTCCACTTCCCAAGTGCAAATTCACAAGAGTTACAATTTAGATTATGTACGTAGAATAGTTGTATGTGATGAATTAACCCAAAAAGCATTCTCCAATAATTACCAAGCAGACTACGAGACGACGGACCTAAATGTTAAAATCATGTTGAAGGACCATTCAACAGAAAATAATTCCAAATCCCTAGACCTGAGCACAACTCCATTTATGGTACCTATTGGCTTATCTGACATCTCAGGTTCATTGCTCGAAATACTTTCACCACAGAGATCAATAAATAACTTGAGATCCTTAGATGAAGACTTGGATTTTGCTTGTGACTTTTTTTGTTTATCCCGGAACCAACTTTGCACCTAAAACAGAATCAAAACAAGACAAGAGTTATGAAGGGGCCTAATATAGGGAAGATCAAATTTTCAGGTCAGTGAAGATAAAAACCTGAAGCCAAGTAATGGCAGGTCTTGCAGCACGACTTGCTGAGAAACTGCCAAATATATAGAAAGGCAAAGAATTACAAAAGTTAATGTTCAATCAAGACCCACTTTTGTTTGATAAAGCACATTATAATACTTGACCAGAAAAAGGGAGCTCTTCTATCAAAAGAAAAAAAAAGGTAACAGTAAAGATTTGCCAGCAAGGTACTCAACCTAAAACTGGTCGCAAGCGCTTTGCAATACTCCTGAGTCAATGATGCTTCTCCTATCTCCTTGTACATGCTCTCCATTTCCTTAATCTGTCAAAAAACCACAACAATATACATGTGTATTCATGTTAGATGATAAATACGTAGACTTAATAATTGCAATAGTTAATATATAATGCATATAACAGCTAAAAACAAGTTAAACAATCATAATCATCATGTTAAGCAGCCTTCAGTAAGTTAAAAAGATCATTTTCCATATAAAAAATCCAAAAATGCAACCAAAGTTTTAATTATGTTAACCAACATTCTCATTTAAGAGCATATTATCATCAAAATACATTAACATGAGCATTTTCAGAATTAAGAAAATAAAAACTTGAACTTTCTGATTCCAGTTTCATAGACCTCATAATCAAAACAATTCAGACCCTAGAAACATTTTAAACAAGAAACAGAATAGAAAGCTTAGTTGAGCGGATAGTTTCAGCTAAATAGATGGAAATTTTAACAGACCCAGATGATAAAATCAAGAACCCATTGAAAAAGAAATGCTAACAAAGTGATTTTTATTTTTATTTATTACCTCAGCTAATGTAAAATCAGGCCATGAGTCTTCGTCATCCATGACTTAAACTCTGCAAAAAAGGATTTAAGTGAGAATCTTAGGCCCTTAGTGAGTTTCTCTTTTCAGGGGTTTTGTGTCAGAACTGAGGTTTAGTGTGTGTGTTGTGTTTGTTTGTTCTCTTTGCGGCCTTAGTGGTTAGTAGAATACGGAAGCCAATCAACATCTGCCACGTCATTTGAGGGTTGAAAATGGTATTCTCTTTAGTGCTAATATTGCAAAAAGAGAAATGAAATTAATATTTTTCCTTTTTTAATTTTTTCTTCAGATAGAGCATGCCTAAGAAAGGAAAGTCGAAGGAAGGGCATTGATTTTTTTTTATAGTTTATTTTATTTCACAAAACCATTATTTTTGCTTTTTGTAAAATAAATGCTGCATTTTCTTTTTTATGATTAGTCAAACGTTACCCTTTTTTTTAAAAAAAAATATATAATTAAAAATGTGTTATCAATGATGTAAAATTTACAATTGTGATAGCATTCAATCATTTTAATAGTAATGTAGTACCATCTCTTTGGTAGAGTTGATTAAGAACTTATTTTCTTATCTTTTTAAGGTGGATTGGTGGAGAATTTGAGTCTTTTCATTTTTTTTATTTGGGCTTTAATTGTGTATTTGGTGTTGGCTTTAATTTTATATGCCTATTCATATACTGTATATATTCTTTTAAAAAAATTAGAGTAATGCTTTTCACACTCCTTTAAGATTCTTATATTATCCCCCCTAAAATGTCTTTATTAATTATGGACCCTAACTATATTTTAATCCTAATATTTGATATAATCAATTCTATTGATAAAATGAAAATAATTTTAAAACAATGAAAAAATAAATTATTTAATAACAATAATTTTATAATGAGAAAAGTATGTTTACAAATTTATTCTAAATGATAATGAAAGCTTTACTTTTCTTTTTTTTTTAAAAAAAAAGGGGCAATACACAATGTGGATCATGATTGATGGACGTGAATGTGTGTGATTTTCATCAATTGAAAGGAAAAAATAAAAAATAAAAATCTTGACAGAATCAGAATTTTTTGTAAGCATAAACCAAAAAGTGATACAAAAGAGTTAAAAATATTGCAATCATAAATTGTTGGCCAAGGGAAATAGTTTTTCCCTTCTCAGGAATGTAGGTGATGATGCTGCTGCTGCTGCTGCTGCTGCTAGGGATGCTTGGAGGTGAATACAGAACTGCCATTGAAATGCAATCTTCTTTCTGATCAGTTTTAAATATTGGCCTTCCGATTACATGCTTCAACTGCCCACCACCAAATGCCTGTGCCCAAAAAAGTTATATAATTAAATAAAATCATCATTTTGTCCATTGAGTTGACAAGAAAATGTGCTTTAATATGATTAGATAATCTCATCACAGCTGTCAAACTTATAAAGGAAATATGCTTCTTCCAGTTGTAAAGAACAAAAGATCAATGTTATATTGTAGTGTGATGTTTATGCATAATCATTTTGTCTTATAAAGAGCTGGAAGGCTGCTTCTGCTTTTTAATCACCAAGAGCCAACACAAAGACTATAATCAACTAGACAGTTCAAATTTTCTACTAAGTCTCGACGCGCTGTATAATTGCAGTCGTTTAGTATTATGGTGTTGTGACTTTTAAACCCACAATTACTTTAAAATGAAAACTCTTACTCTCAAGAAAAAGTTGACAGATATTTAGTTTTTTTTTTCAGCAAGTTATGCGAAATAATCTATTACTAATACTAAAAAATTAAAACATATCCGAGTCTCAGTGATCTTACCATAACAAAAATTATAATGTAACAAAATGGAAGCAACAATCAATATTATGAAAGTTTTATATTTATTTTAGTATTTGGTACCTGAATTTGATCCCCAGCTGTTATGACAATGGCATCTTTATCTGGAGTAAATGAGACCCAACCTTTCTTGGAGTAAACATGAAACTCCGAAGCCCCATCACAAATATGCAAACACAAAGCATGTGAAAAATCAACTCCCCTTATCAGCATTCTGATCACATCATACCTCAGGGAGCTCGAATCCGCCGGAACATCGCGGCAATGCCTGTACAGATAACAAACAGAACCAACATTTTCCTGCTCCTGCTCCATGCAATTTCTATTCACTGATTTTCTCTCTGAATTTTCCCTCACAACTTGTAAGATTTTCTCGGCCACCTTTTCCATATCCAACATAAGGGTCTCAATTTTCTCACTGCACATTACAAGAAAATTAGCACCAGACCCCTAAGACTTTAATAAACAAATCCACATGCTGAAGAGTAGTAGGCAGTTATTTACCTGAATTTTGAATATCCAAGTGGCCAAACTCCCTCCATTTCCTGCTTCAAACTTTCGTCTCTACACCAAACGAATTCTTCGCTAAATTCATTCTCCTCCTCCTCACCGTGAACTTCCTCAAACCCATAAGGCTTCTCCGGTGACCTCGTTACCGCCGCCCTTTTCTCCGATGACACCCCGAAAACTCCGCCGGCCGTAGCCATAGTGGAATTTATGAACTCCACTGGAACTCCATAATTCACTAGCTGAAAACACCCAATAGTGGCAATAGAATCCAACAACTTGGAAACAGCATCGCTTTGCATGGACCTCAATGATTGAAAGTCAATGCTTGGAGGGTTTTCAATAAACTTTTGTCTGGGGAAGACCTTATCCGGTAAAATCAAATCCGGCACACGCAATGAATGCTCAAGAAATTCCGTGAGCACGTCATCATTAGTGACACAGGAGCGGCGGCCACTGGCGATTGGCGATGGCGGCGGGGCACGAAAATCGAGGGGCTTTTCGGGCAGGGATTCAGGTGACACTGCCATTGACAGAAAGCTCGATTCTTGTAAATCTGATCAAACTGATTGTTGTCGTTTCCTTTTCGATAGTCTTAAAGAAAAAGAGCACAGAGGATAATAATGATGATGGCACGGCATCAACAATGCCCCTACAGTTAGAGAATCATCACAACATTTTTTTTTTTCTTTAAATTTTCTTCGGTTTGCTTTTTGTACACTTTTACTTTTGTTCATCTTCTATTTGAGCATGGCCACCACAACGGTCACTTTTTTACCCAAAACAATAGCTGTACGCACACCTAATAAGCTTTAAATCACAATTAAAAAAAAATCATAACATGCACGTATGAAATGTTACACTTATAAATGACATTTAACATTAACTTATAAGCATATATAACTTGAGATATAAATATTGCAAGTTCATGCTTCATATGGTTTTGCAACATGGCAGGATTTCTACATGCCTACTTTCATGTGATTATACTTTAAAAAGTTGTTTAAGGACAGCTTAGTGAAAAATAAAATAAATTAAGTACGTGAAGGCTGCTTGAGACCCATGGTGTCCAATTAGGGCCACATTGTCTTAGCTTTATGAAGTTAAGCTTGAGCCGCGCAATGATCATTCTTGATCCCCACCATGCACGAAAAGAAAATTCCAATTATTTATTTAATAGAGCAATTAAAGAACCAATACATGATATTGGGCTCAACCCCAGGGATCTGTGCCAAACAGAGAAGATATCAATAATTTTATTGGCTGAGTTGGGGAACTGAGTGGGCTTCATCGGGCCGTTTGATGGGCTTAGGTACTTAGGCTCCAAAGTTGAAATTGGGCTTATTTGCGTCAGCTTGTTTCCTGAATTTCTACTCTATTTTTGTTGCTATCGTTGAAAAGCTTATTAAAACAGGACAAGAAGCGGCAAGTGGCAACTTCGTAGGCATTTGGGCCCACATTTTACAGCCTTTTCAATTTTTCATAGACGGTGGTCCATGCCGGCGCCGCACTCGCAGGCCAATCACCAGCCGACAGTCGTCGCTTCGCTTTATACGCGTATATCTGACCACATGGCTTGTAGTCTTCTCCTAATCAAACTTAAAAGAAAATTTGAAAAATGTAATTAACACCATTAGCCTGTTACATTATTTTACATTTGAAAATATTCCTTTTTATTTTCTACGGGCAAGTTAAATAATATAAAAATTTTCTTTGAAATAATCATTCCTCGATAATATCTAGGTATGACTAAGAGTGAACTTAAAAAGGAATACACGTTTCTGTTTTGTTTAATAAGTTTGGTTTTTGCGAAAAAAATTGAGTAAAATTAGCATAGGCAATTAGGCATGCTCTTTCTGACGATCATATAAAAGGTAATGTAAATTAAAATTTATAGATTAATAAACTGAATCGGATATTCCCTTAATCCTTATCCAAATGTCACTGCTTGTGGTTCATATCGATTCAATAAGTCAAAACAGATCCCAACAACCTCATTTTTTACAGGACACTTGTGCTGCTTTCAGCTTTGTCTGCATCTCGATTTTTGGCCTTCCATCAGTTTCTGTTTGATTGCGTCGCAATTTTTAATTTTTCTTTCTCGTCCAATAATTAAATGCAATTACAAAAATCCACGCAGTTCAATACTCTTCGTTGCATATTTGGGAATCTTGTGTTTATTAATTAATTAGTTTTTTTAATAATTATTTTTTAATTTGCAGCTACTTCAGAATTGTAGATGATCTTTTGAAAAAAAAAAAAATTCAAAGCACTTTGTGATTAAAAACCAAAAAACGGTATTTTTTTTATGTTATAATTTTAATATCAAATATGCAATAACCTACCAGATAATTATAATAATGTATATACATAAAAACTTAAGAGGTAAAAGTGGAAGATATTAAGGACATAATCTCCCTAACGTGTCTCATTATAATTAATTTTATTCATGTCATTGGTTTGGATTTATTGATGATGCAACAAAATCCTTTGATGAGCAAAGACCTTATGAAAGAATAAAACAAACCCTTTAGTCATGGATACATCATCAATGACTCCCATAATTAATTGTATCTAGAAATCTTTCCTTTGTCTATAAGTAGAGCTACAAACTTTCTAGTAATCAAGACTTCGTGACGCAGCCGGAGCCACATCAGTAGGATCGGTTAATTAACTTTAGTGACACAAGCAAAACGACATTGATTAGGCAGTCTTCCAATTTTAGACCATACGTATTCACATTATCTTTCAACCAAGAAAAGCCAATAGCCTCACACAGTAACACTTTCCTTTTCTTTCACCCACTCCGAAGAAAATTTCAAAGCTCTTGAAAGGGAATTGAAGTATAAAATTCCAAGCTTCGAATAATTGTAGATGGTACAATTTAATGTGCCCCATCGTGGCAAGTGTGTTAGGGGATTGAATGGAGATGAAAATTAATATATTCAAGAAGTGAAGAAGTGAATTTTGATTCATTTTTATAATCCCTGAAAGTCACTTCTTGTTTAACTAACTAACATAAAAAACATTACAAACTAAGACCCAATTAATTAATTACTTAATTAACATTCCAAATAGAACATATGTGGCCACGAACTTTTCACTTGGCTCAAATGAAGAGAAAGTTTGTATGGTCACTACAGGGCTAAAAGTTAAAATCACTATCCACCGTCAATCATGTTCTTTTCATCAAGCTTTGGAAATTTCTTAACGAAAGCTCCGTTCTAAGTAATACCAGCCGTTTATTAATCATGGGTTCTTATCGGGGAATTGGGTAGAGTAAACAGGTGTCAAGATTTGATTTAACCCATCAATTTTTAGACCACGAATAAAATTTTATACACGATTCTCAACAAATGCCTCTTAAACAAAATGAAAGAACGGCGCCGAGCATTTTTATACATCTTTAACTTTAATATTGTTCGAACTCTATAGTTAAAGAATAAATGAATCTTTTTTTTAACATTTAAAACTCTTCCTCATGTTTTTATAAATGCATCTTTTTTGACTGACAACAAAGGCATAAATGTCAAGAACGTAATGAATGCGCCTCTGTTGTTACTTTTCTAATAGTTTTTTTTTTTTCTCTGACATAACTTATAATTCAAATAAATCTGAAATCATAACATCAGGCAAAAGTTAGAAAATAATTAGGGGTACATGTATTTTATGTAATTTTTAAAATAATAATAGTATAGTTATAAATTTTTGTATAAATTTATTTGATATAAATTAATGTGACATAATAAAATTAGTTGAATTAAATATCGCTTGACTCACATGATTTATTTTTATTATTTTATATTTTCATTCAACTAATGAATTAATACTATGTCAATTTATACAAGATAAATTCATACAAGAGTTTGTAACTGTATCATTATTATTTTAAAAAATATAGGCACTATTACATGATTAGCTCAAATTGTAAAACTAAAATAGTAGTTATCAAAACAAAAAAAAAAAAGTGCATGCTTTTAGTGTCATGATGAGATAAGTTTAGGTGTTTAGTTACGTAATAAAAGAAATATTCCAATAAGGAGTTGGGTGAGAATTGACACCATCAAATCTCCTAGTTAGGTCCAACAAGAAATCCACAAATGCCGTGACTAAAAGCACTTTTTGATGAATGGAAGAAATGGACGAATCAAATTCCTTCAAATCTTCAAAAAGAGAAAAATAAGCCTAAAGCATTCATACTGATGAGTTTCACAAGATCATGCCAAAACAATGTACATAGATCAAGTGAACAATTCTTGTCTACGTATCTCTATTGACTTACTATCTTAGAAAGTTCTAATGTTGTCAACCATTACCATAATTATGATACAGTTCGTTATCTTACATGAATGTTACGTAAGATTATTGGTAGTAATAAGAATTATATTCATTAACCACAAGAGTTTATTTATAGATACACATTAGATAAAAAGGTTACTCACCAGTATATGTATACTTATTCTATAAATATTTCTTGAATTTTAATTTAGGTGGAAGATCAACTTTACCAATCATGTTTATAATTAACTCCCAAGTGGTCCATTAAACGACTCCCACTCTAAAGAGTCATCTCGTTCTTTTTTTTTGGGGGGGGGGGGGGGGGGGGGGGGGGGGGAGGTGATATGGGGGGGTTTGGGTAACCAATATCAGTTGAAGGGTGTTTTATGCCTAATTTAGTAGTTTAAGTAATCCATAAATAATGCATCAGTTCTCTTTGTGTACTTCTATATATTAACATGGAAGGTGATATATTGCAAGTGCCAAGTGACGCTAGTTATGCATATCGTTAATTAAATTCTTAGATTAAAATAAGTAATCCATTCCACATGTAATAGAATGTTCCCTTTAGATAAATTTATTGAGAGGAAATTAGATGCCCGTATGTCAATAAAGTGGGTGAAGGGTTGTTTAATTTAAACATCATTTTCCATGAAAATATGATGATAGAGATAAGAGCTTCCGTTATGATATTAATTAGTAGTTGGTATCTCGCATGTAGATTTTTTTTTTTTTTAAAGATTTTGGCTAGGTTTGTGGATCTTTGACTATCTCCAACAATAAGCAAGGAGCATTATTTATAGATTTAAAAAAGGAATAAAAATTTATGGGTTCCTAAGTAGGAATGAATTTTTTTTGAGTAGTCTATTAAAAATAATTTCAATAGTTTTGAAATTAAGAAAAAAATACACACACACACAACAATTACAAATACGGTATCTTTGAACCAGAATTACCAAAAAGAAAACATTTGAACATGGAAATTAAAACTTCTATATAATTTTAATATATATATATAAATCAACTTCATCCATAACACTAACACATGTATCTATGTGACCAAAATATGCGACTTAAATGTGTGTGTTGTCAATACGTATAAGACTTGAATTATAGTTGACTAATTAAGCACCTAAGCTACCACCAAGGAGCTTGGTAAGTGAATAAAAATATGGTTAGTAACTCATTAAAAAAACCAAAGAAAAAACTCAATATATGCCTGTAATCTATTGAATGAACAAAAAAATACACAACGAATTTTGTCCAAGAAAAGATTCATTGCATGGGATGGAAGCAGTAGTTTAGTCCACCTACCACTGCTTATCTTAGCCAATAAATTTAATTTTGAATAAATTTTCTTTTAATCTATAGAATTAAGTATCAATTTAAAAGTGATCATTAGGACATTTATATGGTTACTTCTGCTAGAATCAGATGCTATTTTTTATGAGGAAAAAGCTAGTTTTACTATCCTTGGGATTTCCATGAAAAATTGGCCTTCTTAATTTGGCTAATTAATTGTAACATAATCATCCTTCATTGATAACTAAGGTTCATAACTTGCTTTTATTTGGGTTGAATTATTTTAGAATATATCTTGAATTACGCCACTTGCACCATTCACACATAGATTGATTGACAAATATTTAAGAGCTTGTTACCTTACATTATTATGTAAGTTACATAATTTTTTCACAACTGTTTGATAAAAATCCAATTGTTATGGTATATTTCCACAGTAGTTGGATTTTCATCAAACAACTATAGAAGAATTATATATCTTACATAATATAGTACGATAACTAAAGTCTGATATTTAATCCAATAACATAAAATATCAAATCAAAATCTCCTAATTCAGCTCATCTAGCAAGTTATTCCAACTCGTTGAGAACAAAATCACGGGAAACTTAATTAACCCAACGATGAAAATAAATGCTCGGACATGTCATGAGACTTGACTTTTTTTCAATTGGGCCAGAAAAAATGAAACGAAGAAAACGATCTCTCTTTTGTTAATTTTGCGTTGAAGAGCCACTTCGGCCTTGGTCGGAGTGGTGGGCTGCTGCCCTCACAATGCTTGTGAGGGCAGCGGTTCAAGCCCCCACAAAAGTATTTGTGGTGGCTAACGTGCTTATTTGTTTAATATTTCAAAAATTTCCTCTCCCTCGTGCAATACGAGTGGAGTATGGACATCCATCTTCTGTAAGGGATTATTTGTCTGGGCATGTATTTCACAGAATTCAATGTAATAATATAAGTCCCAATCATGTATTTCTGATTGTAAATATCAGTGTAATATATCTGCTATAATAGCAGTTGTAACTATCTGTGTAATGCAGTAATATGATGATTAATCAGTATTCAAAAAAAAAATTTGCGTTGAAGAAATCATCAATTCGTCATGCTTCCCAATCTATCTAATATTTTACATATACTATTTGATCATATACAGTTACAGAGGTACAATTCTTCGTGTGATTCTTATTAATTGATAAGAGAATCACAATGACATTATGATCGTTTTCTTCGTTCTCTGTGTATAATATATACATAATGATACACATATATCACAATAATACATACCATTATGTCATTATGTGCATGTAACTAAATATGAAAACTGAATCCATATGACCAAAAGCATAATTATATGGTGTGTGTGTGTGTGTGTATAAATAAATATATGGATATGAATCCGAAGTTAGTGTTGATATTTGACTTTTTTTTTTTTAAATGTCATTTATTCACCTGTCTTGACTAACTGGGTGCCGTCGTTTATGATTTTCTTCGAAAATCACAAGATATATATTCAAACTTAAGACCCCACAAAAATTCATTATGTGCATGTAACTAAATTGGAAACTGAATCCATATGACCAAAAGCATAATTATATGGTGTGTGTGTGTGTGTGTAAATAAATATATGGATATGAATCTGAGGTTAGTATTGATATTTGACTTTTTTTTTTTTTAAATGTCATTTATTCACTTGTCTTGCCTAACTGGATGGCGTCGTTTATGATTTTCTTCGAAAATCACAAGATATATATCCAAACTTAAGACCCCACAAAAATCTGTATACTACATTATATGAGCAATCAAATTGCAGGGAGAGTACGCATACTGAATACCAATTAACTAATGATCGATACATTTCTGATTAAATTTTAATTCATGGCTCTCTCTTAGAATTGGCAAGTTGGCTGGTATTTGTGTGTATATATAGATATACTCAAATCTTCTCTTTACAAAGCACTGGTCAGAGGTCTCTCTCTGTTTCTATTTTCTACAAGGAAAAAAAGTGAGAGAGCACCGTTAGCCTTCGACACTTTTTCAAGAATCTTTGGAGAAAGCAAAGAAAAAGTTTCAAAACTCTGCCAACCCCCATCTTCTCTTCTTCTACTTAATTTGTCTCAACGGACTAGAGATGGCTTCATTTCTATTCACTTCTTTTTGAAAAACACACAAAAAACCCAGCAAAGTAAAGTACTTTCTTTTTCAATTTTCTTCCCTTTGTTTGGTAGATGAGAAAAAAAATAAACGAGAGTAAAATCGTGGAAGCTTGATTGGATATTGTTATTTAATATTGCCAATCATATTGCTTCAGTAGGTATTAATTTTCATTGCATTAAAAAGCCTTATACTGCACTAACGATATTGTCAGTTCGATATTATCATTTACCCTGTGTATCGTATTAAATTATAACTTCTTTTTAAATAATTGTCTTTGAACACAAAAATTCAGGAAGTTAAAGGGAACTTAATTAATTAACAAAATGGAGCATCATGACATAGAGAAGGCGATGATGAGAAATTCGCGGAGAGGGAATCCAAGGAATAACAGCATAAGCAGGGGCCTAAGCAGGACGAGTTGGAGCATGGAGGAAGTATTTTCCGGCGGGAGGCACTCAAGAAGAAGAAGCAGCCGCGCCGTCGACGAAGATGAAGAAGCTCTCAAGTGGGCTGCCATTGAGAAGCTTCCAACTTATGACAGATTGAGAACAAGTATCATGCAATCTTTTGTTGAGACAGAGCAGCAGCAGATTCCTCAAAGTGACACTAACAAAGTAGTGGTGCATAAAGAAGTTGATGTCAGAAAGCTTGATATGAATGATAGACAAAAGTTCATGGACAAGCTTTTCAAGGTTCCTGAAGAAGATAATGAGAAGTACTTGAAGAAGTTTAGACATAGAATTGACAAGTAAGTTATATTCTTCCTTTTTTCTTTGTTCCTTAATTTTTTTTAAAAAAAAATCATTGTTTAATATTCTTATTTTTTTCTTTGTTCATTAATTAAAAAAATATGGTTTATTAATTTTCATAATATTCGTTACTTATTGACGTCAATTTGAACCCAAAAAAAAAAAAAAAAAAAGAGAGGCTGTTTTGTGATCAAAATAGATTTTCATGAAAGTATTTTTAATGCAGAGGAAGTAACATATATTATGAAAACTGTGAGCGAGTTAATTGTGAAATTATAAGTAGTGGTGGGCTAGAGTTGTTGCTATCTCACATTTTCGTCTTGTTTTGGTTAACTACTTCTTGTCCCTACCATTTTCGCATTAGAGACAGGCAAAATGTTAAAATCAAGAGAATACTTTTCATATGGGTTATTTTGCTTCACAATGGAAAGTAATCGAGATTTGACTGGAGTTTCATTCTCTCCCACTTTGTTTATTCAACCTCAATCAAACTAATTACTTAGATATTACTCTTATCTTATTTAAATAAATATGTTGTTATAACTGATGAAGTTTTTAACTGTGTTCAGTCAACTAATGACGTGATAATGCTGCTGTAATTACAGGGTTGGAATTAGGCTTCCCAAAGTTGAAGTTAGGTTTGATCATTTAACGATTGAAGCCAATTGCTACATTGGAACTAGAGCTCTTCCCACTCTTCCAAATGCTGCTAGAAACATTGCTGAATCCATTCTTGGTTTGTTAGGGATTGAAATGGCCAAGACAACAAAACTAACCATTCTTAAAGACGTTTCGGGGATCATAAAACCATCGAGGTAACTTTACTAATGTCACCTGAAATGTTAAAATTTACAACACAAAAAATGTATTAAAAACTCAATTTTATGTGACCTAAATTATTTTTTTGTTACAGAATGACACTTATATTGGGGCCACCATCATCAGGAAAAACGACCCTTTTGTTGGCATTGGCCGGAAAGTTGGACCGGGACTTGAAGGTCGGTGATGAAAAATTTGACCACGGTTAAGTGTAAATGGGTAGTTTGGTAAAAGTTTATAGTAATTTTTTTTTTTTTTGTTAAGTGAATTTTACAGGTCAGAGGAGAAATTACCTATAATGGGTATCGGCTCAATGAATTTGTTCCACAAAAGACATCAGCATACATTAGTCAAAATGATGTTCATGTTGGAGAAATGACTGTGAAAGAAACTTTTGATTTTTCTGCAAGATGCCTAGGTGTTGGCACCCGATATGGTAATTAACTACACTTAAAATTGGGAAAACAAAATCACTTCCTTTAATTGTAATTTTGAAGCTCGTAATTAAACTAATCGCTTGTGTTATATAGAACTCTTAAGTGAGCTTGCTAGAAGGGAAAAAGACGCCGGCATATTTCCCGAAGCTGAAATTGACCTTTTCATGAAGGTAATTTGGAAATAATTTTATACCAAGTGCTCATAAATAAATAATAAGTTTCCAAAATACACCCCAAAATTAGAATTGATGTAGTTTTCTTAATTAACTCATATATGCGATTTTTTAAATTTTTTGTAATTGTAGGCAACTGCAATGAAAGGAGTTGAGAGCAGTCTCATCACTGACTACACCCTCAAGGTAAGTTATTGGTTTCTAATGGCAAATCAATAACTTGGGAGAACAATTAAAAACTTAATGTCTTTATCGAAAATTAAAAAAAAAAAAAAACATTGTATCTGATAATGAGTGTATGGTAATTGTAGACACACGCTGACAATAAATAATAATTGATTTATTTGGGAAGTTCAACGCCATTAATTAAGAAATCATCAAATTCCAACAATGTTAGAATTTTTTTCTTCTCAGTCTCACCGACTCGTGTGGTGGGCTGCCGACTGCTGTCCAACCAAAGTATTTTGGTGATAATGGGGGCCCCTTAGAAGCATACATTCATTTGTATTTTGATTTCACTTTCCAATAACTTTTTGGCTTGGCGGTGATCGGCAAAATTTTCAACTTCTCAGTTCAACTATTAATTATTAAATATATCCTCATAAAATTAATATAGTTATATATGATTCATCTGATTACTTAATCATGAATGTGCTTATTTATTGTTACTATGTGACTTCTGAAAACAGATTTTAGGGCTTGATATATGCAAGGACACCATTGTTGGAGATGAAATGAATCGAGGGATTTCTGGTGGACAGAAAAAGAGAGTGACTACAGGTTCTTAATCTTTTATTGATGTTAACTTATGATCACATACATTATACCCAAAATAGCACGTGACTAAATAATTTTTTTAAAGATTCAAAGTTTGGCCAAATTATGTGTCTACAGGACCCAGACCATTAGAAATTAAAAAATAAATAAATAAAAATCCCACCAACGCATATGCTTCCATTAAGGATTGAGGCAGTGAATGTCGAGTGTCGTTAACATATCTTTTTCTTTACCTAAATTAGTATTATTATGAATATGACTCTTTTCGTCATGTTTCACACGTGAAGTATTGCCGACAAAAGATAATAAAAATAAATACAAATGCTAAATGGGTACTAATGACTTTTACATATTGCTCTGCTGCCTAAAACAATAATAATTTTTGTATTCACTCTTGAAATATGTACCGCAAAAAGATAGGTGATTATCGGCACGTTTTGCTTAAAATCCCTAATTATGCAAGTGCAATAATATGATCGATTTATATAGGAGAGATGATTGTTGGCCCCACGAAGACATTGTTTATGGATGAAATATCAACGGGTCTAGATAGCTCCACGACATATCAAATAGTCAAGTGTTTGCAGCAAATCGTGCATGTCACAGATGCCACAATCTTGATGTCCCTACTCCAGCCTGCTCCTGAGACGTTTGATCTTTTTGATGATATCATCCTCTTATCGGAGGGCCAGATTGTTTACCAGGGCCCACGGGAACGCGTCCTTGAATTCTTTGAAAGTTGTGGGTTCTGCTGCCCTGAGAGAAAGGGCACCGCTGATTTCTTGCAAGAGGTAACCAAATCATGATTGCATCACTTTAATACGGCAGCTCGTGTCACACCTTATATTAACTCCAGAAAAGCTTCGGCCCATCTAAATGTTGCGAAGCTTTGTTAATAAATCCATTTGATTATTTTAGTCCTGGGCTTAGGGTGTCCCATTATCGATTGCCCTATAGTTGAGGTGAGTTTAGAAGTGCTTTTTCATAAAAAGGGCTCTTCATACAGAAAGTGCCCCTGCATTTTGTGATGCATATTTTGGATTTTTGTCAGTTAGTTATCGATTATATTTTACAATGCTTTTATCATTTGAAAGACCTACATGATAAAAAAAAAGAAAGACTTACATGATAAAACCCCTTTTATTCTCAAAAGCACTTATTAAGTGTACTTTAAAAAACACTTTTGTCTATTTCATCTTACATTAAAAAATAAATAAATAAATTTTTTTGTCTATTTACAACAAAGTAATCTGCCAAACAATTTGGGACACATTGTACAAAATGTGAACTTAGACACTTAGCTTTTAACTTGTTCAATTGTCACAGGTTACCTCCAGGAAAGACCAAGAGCAGTACTGGGCAGATAGAAGCAAACCATACAGATATATTTCAGTCACAGAATTTGCAAACAGATTCAAGAGTTTCCACATTGGGATGCATTTGGAGAACCAGCTGTCAGTGCCTTTTGATAAATCTCAAGGCCACAGAGCAGCTATAGTATTCAAAAAGTACACGGTCCCGAAGATGGAACTTCTCAAAGCTTGTTGGGACAAAGAATGGCTACTTATCAAGAGAAATTCATTTGTCTATGTTTCCAAAACAGTCCAGCTTATCATTGTTGCCATCATTGCATCAACTGTGTTTCTAAGGACTAGAATGCATACAAGGAATGAAAATGATGGGGCATTGTTTATTGGTGCATTGTTATTCTCAATGATCATTAATATGTTCAATGGGTTTGCTGAGCTCGCAATGACGATTCAAAGATTTCCAGTGTTTTACAAGCAGAGAGACCTTATGTTCCATCCCGTATGGACCTTCACATTGCCAACATTCCTGCTCAGGATTCCGATATCAATTTTTGAGTCTGTTGTTTGGGTTGTTGTCACATATTACACAATAGGATTTGCACCTGAAGCTAGCAGGTAACTCTAGTCACTCGAAGTTTCAAATTGCCGAAACACGGAAATGCAGGCGACAGTAGTGTAGAAGTACTAAATAGCAACTTGTTGATTGCACATTTGCAGGTTTTTTAAGAACTTTCTGCTCGTATTTTTGATTCAACAAATGGCTGCTGCGATGTTTAGGCTTATTGCTGGAGTGTGCAGGACAATGATCATTGCTAACACTGGCGGCGCACTCACACTACTTGTAGTTTTCTTGTTAGGAGGCTTCATTGTTCCTAAAGGTAACAGAAAGTCTATAAAAACTAAATTATACAAATGAAATGGAATAAATGAAAGACAATAAATCATAATGGATTAACATTGAGATGATTTTATTGGGTTACAGGCCAAATTCCAAATTGGTGGGAGTGGGGTTACTGGGTGTCACCTTTGGCATATGGTTACAATGCCTTTGCTGTGAATGAAATGTATGCTTCAAGGTGGATGAACAGATTGGTAAGTAGTCCAAATGATTGTCTTATACTTTATTTCAAAAATTTTGAAATGTTACTAAATTTTTTATTCAATACAGGCCTCAGACAACGTTACTAAATTAGGAGCGGCAGTGCTCAATAATTTTGATATTCCTGCTCATAGAGACTGGTATTGGATTGGTGCAGCAGCCCTTTCCGGATTCATTGTTCTATTCAATGTTCTCTTCACTTTCACGCTAATGTACCTAAATCGTAAGTTTTAGCAATATGTTTAAGGAGTTAAGCTGATCTTCCTTTGTTTGGAAATTTCGTTATCTTCATTTTATTAATATTTAGTTATCTTCTTTATTCTAGCTCCTGGGAAACCACAAGCAGTATTGTCTGAGGAAGCAGCAGCAGAAATGGTGGCTGAGCAGGAAGAATCAAAAGAGGAACCAAGATTAGTAAGGCCACAATCGAAGAAAGATTCATACCCTCGATCACTCTCTTCTTCTGATGCGAACAATTCAAGTAAGAAATAAGAATGGAAAAAAAATAAAAAAGTGTCTATTTCAATTCTGTTCGCACTCAAGTTTCCTAAATATACTTGAATCTTTGTAGGAGAAATGGCAATCCGAAGAATGTGCAGCCGGTCCAATCCAAATGAACTGAGTAGAAATGATGATTCTAATCTTGAGGCTGCTAAAGGAGTTGCTCCAAAAAGAGGAATGGTTCTGCCTTTCACTCCTCTTGCAATGTCTTTTGATAGTGTTAATTACTATGTGGATATGCCTCCGGTAAGAATCTCATCTCCTCTTTCTTTACATTTTATTAGTGTATGCATAATCCTTTGTTAGAGCCCAAATTCATTGTCTATATTCATAAATTTGGTACGTATAACAGGAAATGAAGGAACAAGGAGTGGCGGAGGACAAACTACGGCTGCTTAATGAAGTAACAGGTGCATTTAGGCCTGGAGTTTTGGCAGCACTAATGGGAGTCAGTGGAGCTGGAAAGACGACATTGATGGATGTTTTGGCAGGAAGAAAGACTGGTGGTTACATTGAAGGAGACATTAGAATCTCCGGATTCCCAAAGAAACAAGAAACCTTTGCCAGAATTTCAGGCTATTGTGAACAAAATGATATTCACTCTCCCCAAGTCACAGTCAAAGAATCCTTGATTTATTCAGCTTTCCTTCGGCTGCCTAAAGAAGTCAGCAAAGAGGACAAGATTGTAAGAACAATAACTTGCATATTACATTTTTAGGCCATAGCAAGTGACAAAGTTTGCAGTGCTAAAAGATGTACTTTTTTTTTCAGATTTTTGTCGAAGAAGTGATGGACTTGGTAGAGCTAGAATCTCTCAAGGATGCTATAGTGGGGTTGCCAGGAGTTACAGGGCTGTCAATAGAGCAGAGAAAGAGATTGACAATAGCAGTGGAGCTTGTTGCTAATCCCTCAATCATTTTCATGGACGAACCAACGTCTGGTCTTGATGCAAGAGCAGCTGCTATTGTTATGAGGACTGTGAGAAACACCGTGGATACTGGTAGAACTGTTGTCTGCACAATTCATCAACCTAGCATTGATATTTTTGAAGCCTTTGATGAACTGCTTCTTTTGAAGAGAGGAGGACAAGTGATCTACTCAGGACCACTTGGTCGAAATTCTCACAAGGTCATTGAATATTATGAGGTAACTTTTACTTTCCTCAAACTTTACCCATTTTTTTCCAAAAGAAGATTGCATTATCTGATTTTCATACCATTTACAATCACAGGCTATTCCTGGAGTGCCAAAAATAAAGGACAAGTACAATCCTGCAACATGGATGCTAGAAGTGAGCTCAGCAGCAGCTGAAGTTCGACTTGGCATGGACTTTGCTGACGCCTACAAATCATCATCATTATGCCAGTAAGTAAAGCTTTAAGTCACAGCACCATTATCGTTTATGGGAATACTGATTTTCTGAGCCTAATACATGTGCCTATGAGCAGGCGAAACAAGGCGCTAATTAATGAGTTGAGCACTCCACCACCAGGGGCTAAAGACCTCTATTTTGCCACTCAGTATTCTCAGTCAACATGGGGACAATTCAAATCTTGTCTTTGGAAACAATGGTGGACCTATTGGAGAAGTCCTGATTATAATCTTGTTAGATGCTGTTTCACTTTGGCTTGTGCTCTCATGATTGGGACTGTATTTTGGAAAGTTGGTACCAAAAGGTCTATGCATACTTCTTTGTTTAGAAAATTCAACCTCTCATTGAATTGAACATGCAACATGACATTTTCTATGTTTCATATGTTCAGGGAGGATACAACTGATCTGACTATGATCATCGGAGCAATGTATGCTGCTATCCTATTCGTTGGTATTAGCAATTGCTCGACAGTTCAGCCTGTAGTAGCGGTTGAAAGAACAGTATTTTATCGAGAGCGAGCTGCCGGAATGTATTCCGCATTACCTTATGCAATTGCACAGGTCAGTTCACAGCTTGTAATTTGTACATAAATCTATGCCCTTAATATAATTTTTCCAAATCTCTGAGTTTGATCGTTTCAAATTGGTCAACTCTTCAATCAATAAAATGCTTCTTTTGAGTCAACTCGATGGTATGTTGTAATGCAGGTGATTGTTGAGATACCATACGTGCTTTTCCAAACAACATATTATACACTTATTGTGTATGCCATGGTGAGCTTTGAATGGACAGCAGCGAAGTTCTGGTGGTTCTTCTTCGTCACATTCTTCTCCTTCCTTTACTTCACATACTACGGAATGATGACCGTTTCCATCACACCAAACCACCAAGTAGCAGCCATCTTTGCAGCAGCATTCTATGCGCTCTTTAATCTTTTCTCCGGCTTCTTCATCCCAAGACCGGTATGTTAAACCACAAACTCTTCACAGTAGAACCAATTTACATTCATGCATTTTGATACGTGTTTGCAAATTTCAGAAAATTCCCAAGTGGTGGATCTGGTACTACTGGATCTGCCCTGTAGCATGGACAGTTTATGGATTAATCGTGTCACAATATGGAGATGTGGAAGATTCCATTAGTGTACCTGGGATGGCACAAAAACCCACTATAAAAGCATATATCGAAGATCATTTCGGATATGAACCAGATTTCATGGGACCAGTTGCTGCAGTTTTGGTTGCCTTCACAGTCTTCTTTGCCTTCATGTTTGCATTCTGCATCAAGACACTCAACTTCCAAACGAGATAGAACGAACAATCCCTCTTCTAGCTAGTTTGTGTCACACAACTGAAGTAATCATCGTAAATATATATCCAAAAAATAGAAACCATATCCAGAATTATAGTATGGTTGCAATTATATATATATATATGGGTGTGTGCGTGTGTGTTGACGCCTGTGATTAGAACAGTAACACGTTATTACTATATATATATATAGACGATGGAAGCAATGAGTTTATGTTTGTCAACACATGCTGCATGTTAATGGTTGTTTACGGAATCAATATGTTGAGAAACATTCTTAGCGTTCCTTTGAGAGGGATATGGATTTGATTGAACCTAAATTACATGTTAGTGACTGAAAGATAAATAAATGAGACAAAAATTAATTTCACAAAAAATTAAACCAAATCTTGAAAAAGTTCTACTCTTAGCTATAGTCTAGTCATATAGGGTTTAACTTTCAACGGATTGAAATATTATATTTTAACATTAAACAATTAAATGATAGTTTTGCAAACAAAAGGTTCTATAAATATTTTTAAAAAAGGAAAGCAAATTTTTTTTTGCAGATAATAATCATTTTTAAAGTTTAATTAATTGGCAATAGAAGTTTTGTTCTCTCACTTACATGTTTCGCCCTTTATATACATCGTCCCTTCTGTTCGTTGGTTTAACACAATTACGACATCAGTTATGTTACAACATTACGACATATCGTTTTCAAGTTTTTGGCATGCATTTCACAAATTCACCTGCCCCCACCTTGGCAATTTATTTATTATCTTTATAAATTTAAACCGATTCATTCTATATAATTCTAAATCAATCGGATTATATTTTATGTGCGAAAATTTTATAATTTTTTTTCCTCCTCAAAATCAATTAAGAATTAACTCTCCTCCCATACTCCTAAAGAACCTCCTTGACATTACAATATTAGATAATTCGATGCACTTTTTAAATGGCAAAATTGATTTCTATGTATTCAATAAATTTGATAGTTGAAAAGTTAATAGACATTAACATTATTGTAACCCCTATTCAATTTTCTATAAACTACAATCAACATTGTAAGTTACAAAAATTAAGAACTTACCTAATCTAATCCCGTTAGAACATTTTTTTTTCCCTCTTTTTGATCTTCTTAACTTCATGAGATTTCTTAAACTCAATTTATTTGTACTTGAACTTTTGATCATTATAGGTATGCCTATTTTATTATTTCAAATTAATTGTACTCATTTTCTTTCCAAAATAAAGTCTTTGATTTCTCATTACTTCAACCCAAATTTCATTTTTAACAATTGCATATGCAATTTGTACAGCTGAAATTTTTATTTTTCAAATGTTTATGATAACATAAATTATTTATTTACTCTATGATTATCCCAGGAACAATGATAATTAATTTTTATATTGAAATTTTAAAATTTACAAGATAGTATTTACTTTGAATCCAATTCGGCTAGTCAATATTTATTTATCTTTAATTTATGCTTGATGCACAGTAAATGCAATTCAAATTAAACAATATTTTGTAAAAAAAAATTAGAAAATAAATGCAACCAAGAAAAAAGGAAAATATATTAAAACATTAATTTTGCTTCCTAAATTAAGTATTGAAAGGAAATTTTTCGCTTATAGGTAAATTTTGCATTATAATTCAACAATAATGTTGACTGCTATTTTAAAATTATTTATTTATTGCTCCAAAATGCAATCATTTTTTATAAATTATAAAAATTAAATTTATTTAACAATATACTTATATGGTTGGATGCGTAATTTATAGCTTAACTAATGTTGCCTTACTTTTAATTGTTGTATTTTAGTGATAGTTTATCTTATTGTAACTAATAGTGTAATAATTTCTAATGATTATACATCATATTTTACACCGATTACTAAACAAATTATATAATATCTATTTATAAGTGAGTATTACTCAAATTAATATGGTATACTTTGAAATTTTAATTATCATGCTCAAATCATATGATCATTTATACAATTAAGTGTAAATTATGAAAATATCACTTCCCAAGGTTTGGATAAATGATTATGTAGATCCCCAAGTTTTCACTAAGACACGCTAAGACCCCTTTTGACTATAATATCTCTTGACTTTATTAATTCAAAAAAAATGACTCTAATGTTTTAGAATAAGTAGAAATATAATATTAAATATATACATTTTAAAATAATTTCAATATATAAAAATTTTTTTAGTACTTTAAAATCTTATATTATATTAAACTAATTTTTTTAATAAATAGAAACATAATATTATAATAGATATTTAAAAATTTAAATTATTTTCAATATTGTAATATAATTTTAATATTATTAATACATGAGATATATTTTATTAATCGTAAAATCTATTTAACCTACAGATTTATTTAAAATTTTATAACAAATTCAAATATATTATTAAAATAAATATCATAATTTACATTTTAAAATTATTTTATATATTAAAAATATTTTAATATTATTAATTTACTAGACAAATTAAACTATTAAAATTATATTTGTATTTATTAAGAATTTTAAAGTCAAAATTTTAAATTAATAAATTCAAATTATATTATAATTAAAAGGGGATCTTAGTGTCCCTTAGTGAAAACATGGGGTTTACATTATCATTTTTCAAGATTTCGAATGTGTAAATATTATTTTCCCTAAATTATTTAATTTTAGGTGTTGCACTAAAATTATAGTTGTCTAGTTACATTTTTAATTAGTTAACGGTACAACACAATGTCAACAACAATTATTGCAATAATACCTAACAAAATTACTCTTTATATTACTAAAAATTTAATTTTTTTAAAAATTGTCCCTTGTTGACTTGACTGAGCGATTTTCAAGCGGGGTTAAAAAATAAAATCAGATTGTACCCACCTTAGAAAAACACATTCAATTAGACTATATATAAAATTTATTATTATTATTGTTGTTGTTAAGTATTAAAATTTTTTAATACTATAAGGTGAATATGGACTTGAGTTTTGAATTTTCGATTCTATTAAATTTAAATAAAGGCATAGATCTAAAAAAAAATATACAGACTTGAAAAAAGTACATGAACAGTTTAGCACGTGTCTTAAAAAATTTTAAAAAAAAAGCTTATTGTGTTTTTTTTCTTGGGCACGACACAGCACAGCACGTGTGTTCGGCCGGACCTAAGTAAAAAAAGTTAGGCATGACATGACACAGCACAAAACACATAGTGGGCACGGCACGGCACGGCATGGGCACAAGTATGCATGAGCCTTCTTTTGATGGCTAGCATGGCCCATTGGCCATCTTTACCTATGATAAAATAAAAATGTACTGCATTTCGAATATCTCAATGATGCCAGCTCATCCAAACTAAGAAAAAACCTTCTGTTTTTGTTTGAGAAGAACTAAAAAAAAAACTTATCATGTGATTTCTCATTTTATTTACAATGTACAAGTAGCACGTAGATACACACATCAATCAACTCAATAAATACAGCCAAATGCCCTCTGGCCTCTCCCCCTTTCATATTTCCCTTTCTACTTGAATTGCAAAAAAAAAAAAGTTTGCTTTCAATTTCCGATGGAGCAGTTGTATCAGGGAAGGGCTGACTGTGCTCTCAGAATGGTTGCTGAGCAAATGGTCGATTGCACCAATTTCTCGCCGATAGTTGGACGTGGCACTGAAAACAACATTTTTATGTTCGAGGTAAAAAAATATCTTCATTTCGTTATTTTTATTGTATTATGCATCATATTCCTCCTGATGTGAGAGCTTAAAAAAAATTGAGACCGATTTAAGTTAAAATCTTTTCTCATTTGCATTTACCAATTGGAAACGATAAAAGAAATATTGGGGGGAAAAAAAGATTGAATCTGATTATTTTTTGAGGTTTTTTTTTTTAATTCTTTTTGAGAATTTGAAATAAGCATATAAATAAAATAACTTGAAATATCTAATCGATTTGGCATCCTTCTAGAAAGATATATAAAAGCCCCATTGTATTAATATTGAAATCAACAAAATTTTTATCCGTTAAATAATAATTCCTCTGCTGAAAATTGCTGGGCACGATGCACGGATCCGTCTTCATCTGACTATGTTCCGTCTTCATCACACACTCTCAAATTTTGTTTTTCTTTTTCTTGCTGAAGCCTTGGCATGAAAAAAAATTGTGTTTCTGTCTCCCTCCAACAGCCAGTCAGCTCTGGACCTTTGCTTCCAATATAAGTGTGATTGATAAACCTAAGTGTGATTGATAAACCTAATGGTGAACCTCCGATCATCAGGGACTACTATTAGCTATCTCTGCACTTATATATCTATAATGTCAAGATATTGAGCAAATCTTCGTTTCCTTTACTGGAAGAGATCAGGAGGTCTTGCCACTAAGTTATAAAGAGAGAGAGAGAGTCAAGAATAAAATGTATCATTTCATTTACAATGGATGATACTAACTGCATAGAGGTATATCCTGTAGTTAAGGTATTTTCAAAATAGCTGGAATTGGAATTTTTTATCACTTTTTTGTTTAAGAGTGGTGCTGGAGATGCTTGCTCATCTTCCACTCCACTCTTAATTTGAAAGCTTAGTAGAAGTGTTGACCATTGTGTGATAATCACAAATGAGCACTTTGCTTCTGTAATTGGCCTTAAAAATGATCTTGTTTTCTATGCTTCTAACTGTGAATATATATATGTAGAATGTTGCCATAAGCACTGTGCCTCTGTATTTGGTGTTAAAAAATGGTCCTTTTTTCCATACAACAATAATTTTAGAAATTGAAATGTTGAGTATGCAACAAACTTATAATCAGCACTAATTATTGTTTAATTTACAAAACTTTGATTAATGATACAAACGATATTTTGATAATTATGTTTGATCAATAAAGTAGAAAATTTATAGTTATTCTTATTATATGCCCCTTATTGCCTATTACTTAATAACAAGAATCTTCATGGCAGCGATTCAATTAATTCAAAATTTTATCAGTTCCAATTGATGAATCTAATCACTGTCAATATAATTTATGTTTGAATTGCATTATATACATTTGTGTTCTCATCATACTCAATTAGTCATATATCAATAATAGATCTAATTAATCCGATGGACAACTTTTTTTTTTTCTGATTATATTCTATTTATGAATTGCATTATTTGAAGTTTGATTAGCGGTAAATAGGTTTAAACATGCGACTTGAACAAACTTTTAATATTAGTCTTTTGTTTTTTTAGTGAAACTTTTATCACTTAGTTTTTGACTTTTTGGGAATATATTAGCCAATGAATTAGTAGTTATTGTTCTTATTGTTCTTGTTTCTTCAGTAGCTTTAATAGTTCCTATACCGGTCATGCTCCTTGTATTATTTATAAGCGGTATTCTAGCTCTTATTTTTGCAACAGAAATAAATAAAATAGAGTTGGGTAAATTGAATACTATAAATTTATTTTATTTTTACGAAATTCATTAACGCATCGTTGGTACATGTGTGACCAAAAAATTGACACACCCATTGATCCCTTCTAAATACATTTTTTTAAATAACCTAGTACATCAAGAACAATTAACAAGCACTGAGTAGTTTTTATTTAATGTAATTGTTTGCAAATCAAGTTGAGGTTCTGGAATTATACTGTCACGCACATTTCTAACATCCTCACTTGGGCCTTTAAGTTGGGCCCAGGTTTGTCATTTAGGCATTCCACATGCAGTCAAGCAGAGGACACACGTGACACGTCATGTTAATTCATTGATACACAAACGAAGGAAACGTACAAGCATCGATGCTGAATAAAGCGTGGGGCCAAGTTGCAGCATCTCGAGATACAATCAGACAAGTATCGTGAGATATATATATATATATATATATATATATAGAGGCTAATGCTAAGTTACATGCACGTACCTTACACCCCTCTTATATAAATAGTGAATGATATGGGTCCATTCACTATTCATGTGAGAGGGGTGTAAGGTACATATATGTAATTTAGAGGGATCCATATATATATATATATATATATATATATATATATATCAAATAAAATAATGATCATAAAATAAAATAAAAGAAACCGCTAGCTTCGGCTTCTGCGGGTGAATTCCACTCACTCGCCTAGTGACTCATTCAACGTCGTGTCCTAGCGTCTGCTGATGGCGAGGATACACGTGTCGGTTAGATCAAAAGTCTGCAACATACATTAATTATATTTACCATACTAGTCCTATAAAAGTTATAAACTTTCATTAATTTTTATAAACTTTCATAATATGTTGTCGGGATTAATTTTTTTTTTAATTTGAGTGAAAATAATTTTTTTAAAATATAAGTGGAGTAACATTTTTTGAATATTAAAAAATATTAGAATATAAATCAGTATAAATAATTATCTAATTGTATAAAATTTATAAATTAATTTTAATAATTATTTAATTATAAATATTAATATATTAATTTCATTAAATATAAATTGTCATATGAACATTATCTCGTATAATTAAAAAAAAAAAAAATTATGCACGTGAGTAGTGTTGTGTATGTTTCAAGTGCCTGTTACTTACGTGGAATGACATTAAATATTTGTTTCATAAAAAAAAAAAAACTAAAAAAGAGTAGAAAAAGCCTCCACCAGATATACACTCATGTCATTTGTTCTTCGGAAAAAGGGCAATTTATTATCATTTTCATTGTCTGGCTTTTGTGGCCTCCAATGTTGTTTGGACCAAAACAAAAGAACCATAAATTGATTTGTAGCCACAAGTATTCGTTTTCTGGATTCCAGCATTCAAATTATCAAAAGAAAGTCCAAGTCAAGCGGCCAAATCACCAAAGAGCATGCTTCTAAGTCACAATTTTGTGGCTCAACTAATTTGTTTGCGTTAAATAGTTGCATAATTTGGTTAGGACATTAAATGCAAATCCTCACCAACCAAATTCTTTTCACATTCAAAGTTGCAAACATCGTAAAATTAAAAAATTGGCAAGAAGCCCCTATCCTGAAATATCGTTTAATTTTCAGGTCCAGTCCACAAACATGGTAAAATGGATAAAAAAATTCGACTAATATGACTTGCATATGATATTTTAATTACTAAATTTGATCGATGAAGTGGAAGAATATAAATTATCTTTATTATCAACCTCTTATTGCTATAACAAAAACGTATGTTAAAGCACTATCTTTCACTGTATTATATAGAGAGTCTAATAATAAAATATATAAACTCCCATATACTCCAAATATAAAACAACTAAATGAACCCCTTGATTCCTTTAATTAACTTCTTTCACGTTTGACCATAAAAATTAAAAAAAAAAAATGAAGAAACAAAATAATCCATCTGACACACCCATTGATTTCTTTCTTCTACGCATGAATTGAGTGTAAGAAATGTGATTTTAAATAGACTATTGCTAATACATTAATAGCAATTAACAAGCAAAAAGTGGTTGAGTTATTTATAGGTAAAACTGTTCGCAGAAATGAGTAAAAGAAGATTAATGCTGCCAAGTGCATGTATTGATATTTATCTAGTCACGTCATGTTTTTTTCTTCTTTTTATAAAACAAACAAATCCTTGTGAATGTTCGATCGCAAATGGCCCAAGTTGAAAATTAAAAGTGACATTATTAAATTAATGGTTACCAGCATTTCTATGGCTGGCGGCTCTTTATTTATTTCTAAAAAAACAACTGGCTCAATAGTTGTTTTTTTTTTTTAACTATTACTATTAATACTATACGGCCCCAAAAAACAAAATCGACGGTCAACTAGCATGGTTATAATAATCCCACGTGTTTTTGGCATGCATTTCACCTGCCCCACCTAGGCAATTTGTTTATTATCTTTATAAATTTAAACCCATTCCTTCTCTATAAATTCTAATCAATCGGATTATATTGTACGTGGGAAAAATTTTCTAATTTCTTTTCTCCTCAAAATTAATTGAGAATTAACTCTCCTCTCGTACTCCCAAAGAACCTCCTCGATGTTACAATATTAAATAATTCGATGCACTTTTTCGAAAGGTAATATTGGATTTTTATGTATCAAAAAGGCAAAAAAAAAACAACATTTAACCAAATTCTTTTAAAGTTAATGGAGTTTTAGTAGATTTTAATATATCAAGAGAAAATAATGATCAATTTCATCAATTAAAAGGGTGGTTTTGATTAATTTTTACATTTTACCTACCTGTATCATACATATCAATAATCTATGTAATTAACTCAATTGATAAGCTTTTAATTTTTTTTTTTTTGGGAACTTTTCTATTGTTCTACTCATCAATATTTATGTTGGCACCAATAATGATTAATGAAGGTAGGGGCAGCACTTTGATGGCAAAATGACAGGAGGGGCAGCGACAGCAAGTGGGCGTCATGTAGTTTGCAGCAGTTGGCCGGTGCCTGGTTATGCTTATGCTTGTGCTTGTGGTGGCATCAACTTCCAAATGGAAGTGGAGCACTTCACAAGATGTACACCCCTTTTTTTCATCTATGCCCCACGTTTATTTCCAAGTAAATAAGAAACCAAAATAATAATAAATAATAAATAATATGTCTTGTTGTTTGTATATGTTATAAGAAGTTAATTATTAAACGAGTTGGTGTGGTCTCTCATACATCTCACCCTTACCTTTTTATGATAAAATAAAATAAAATAAAATCAATCTTTGTTATAAAAATGAAAACAAAAAGAAACAATTTCCAATTTTGAAGAAAAAAAAAAATGGAATTATTCTAACTTCCAAAGTTATTGGACGAACTTCTTGTCATTAGCTTCAATTGTACAAAATTTAAAAACGCCCCAGTCGGAGGAGCAGGCAGCCATTAAATCTCTTGATGGAGAATTTTATGCAAAAATTTACAATCAAGACAAATCCCAATGTCAATCTCAAGAAATTAACCCTAATCAGTATTGCAAAAAAAAAACAAAAATTAAAATAAAATAAAAAGATCTCCACAAAATTTAAAAATGTGCTGCTTTATTATCTCTCCTTTTCCTCATCAAACCTCTGGATCCCAAAGACACATCATGCTTGTCGCCGTCGACACTTGCTGCCCATCCCCATAAGATCAGGGTTCGTGGCCACATGCAGAACTATATACAGTGAACCCCACCGGAGTGGGCCCCACCCAGGATGATCAGGTGGTTGAGTTTACGCATGCCCACTTTTGCATGATGTAATCAGTAAAAAGAAACTCAAGATCTTTCACAGCCATGATTAGAACACAACCGATTCAGTGATTCACAAGTTGTTTATTAGTAAAACCGCGGCCTTCATTAGCAGTCCCAAGATTGTTAAATTTTAAAATTATTTATGTGTTCGTCGCAAAATTGTGTTACACTTCTGATAAGAAAAAGGGTTCAATATCAGCCAAACTTTATACTAATTAAAATTATGTATAATTTCAAACACATAACTCGTATCAAAATATTTATTTCTCATCGTTTTCGAAATTTATTGTATTCTTGAATAATCTATACGTTTTATGCAAAGTCTTGGTTTTCATTTTGTGAAAGATTTCAATAATAATTTGTGATTTAAATTTAAGAATATGGGGGAAGCATTGCTTTGATACTAGTCACACCTGTAGTGTCAAACGGCTGAGATTATCTTTTCAAAATAAACGTGATTAATCAAAGACCGTTATTTAAGATCGTAAGGGCCCCCACGAATTTGTGGTAATCAGCGGTCGATGATCACAATGAGAGCTGAGAGAGTTGGGTGCCACAGTAGATTAAAAACCGACGTATGTTGGACCCACAGATCGCCAATCTGGAAAAGTTTCAGGAGGCTACTTAGTTGTCATTTTAGAATTCTCATTAAAAAAAAAAAAGAAAAAAAGAGTTGTCATTTTAGGCAGAAGAAACAGAGGAAGAAAAACAGCAAATAACATCCCGGGACCCTCTTATTTGATACAATAACTACTTAATCCCTGTAAGCTTAGAAATTTCAGATATCATTCGTAAAACACATGTTAACCTCGTGATACTCATGCTGTATTTAATTTTTAGAGTGAGAGTAGAGAGTGTGAATTCCTCCCATTTTAATATTTATTTCACTAAATTAAGGTGAGATTGGGAATCCTGTTATGTGAGCCCCACTCATTTATAGAGTGGGGAGTGGGAGTGAGACTCCATTTTCTACCATTTTTTTTATAATTTAATTCAATTTAATGTTTTATAATTAATAAAATAAAATAAATAATATTATATTTAACTAAATAATAATTTACATTGATTCTAAGTTAAAATTATTTAAAAATAATATTATTATATTAATAGAGAATAAATAAATATAATATTATTATATTTATTTTAAAAATAATAGTACTATATTTATTTAATATTAATAATTAATAATAATAAATAGTTTATTCTAAGAAAATATTAATTTTGTACTAAATAATATTATATTATTATTTTATATAATAATAAATTTAATATAATTATATTAAATAAAATAACGTTTCATTTTATATTAAAATTAAAATTAATAAAAAATGTGATGTTCATAATTAAGAATATTAATAATTATTATAAATTTACAAATATAATAAATAAATATTTATTCATTAAATATATTTTTTATTAGCTTTGTAATTAAAAACTATAATTCTTTAAATAAGGATAAAATTGTAATTTGAAACTATTTACTCTCAATCCAAGACAAAGTAAACATATAAATTGGATTATGATCTCCATTCCATGCTTCCATTCCAGTGTAAGTAAACAATCTACTCTTACTCCCACTCTACACTCTCAATCCTACGATTCCCACTCCAATCCAAAAAGTAAACGGTGCCTTAAATATAAAGACTATGAAGTGGACTTAAGGGTAAAAATGAGAATACAAATTCCACATTTGCTTGATAATAGAAATTGGTGTGAGAAGTCATCTATAGTCTAATGAAAAATTCAATTTCCTTTTATTTTTAATTAATAAACTTATTTTCAAAAAAAAATCTCTTATGACAATTTAAATTTTATTACTCAGGCACTTATCTAATTCAAGTTTTTTGGTTAAGTGATTTTTATAGTATAGTAACTTATGATTTTAGACTTTTGGCCTCAAATCTATTTAAAATATTACAACTGACATAGAGTTAAATGAGATACTGTTAAATTTATGTATAAGACTCATTAGATTCAAACAAGACGTGATCTTAAATTAACTTTAGATGTAAAAGAGAATGTTAAGATTTAATATTAAAAAGCCCTTCTTGAATGGAGTAAAAACTTTTAAAACATTTAGATAAATAATAACAAAAGCTCATGTATGTTAACCATATAAAAATTTCCCTAATCATACATAGAAAGATAATAATTAACAATTTTTCTGTAAGAATTTAGAAAAAAATATATAGAGAGAGAGAGATATCCAAAACATTTTAAGAAAGGTGATATAAATTAAATATTTTTCAGATGCAGCATGCTTCTTAAATTTATATTTTCTAAACATACTATACATATTTTAACTAAAATATACCTTTGAATTTATATGATTAGCCAATCAAACTTGGAAACTCATCGGAGCTATGGTTTATCTTATGCATGAAACTTATTCTAAGAAAAAAAATTAATAGAAAAATAATGCGGTTGGTAGGGAGTAAAAAAGTAATTATGGTAGATGAAAAATGTGTGTGGGGTCAAAAAATTAATTATAGTAAAGTATGAGGATCTTGACGTAATTATGGTGTTAAGGAAAATAAAAAAGAAATAAAAATCAGACACGTTTAAAGCTACTTCCTCGACATTTCTTCTGATCTCTTCTTTCTCTTTCTCCGATTTTCTCTCCGTGTGCTGAAGAAACCAAACAGAAGAGAGAGAAAAAGGGAAAGAGGGAAGAAGGAGAGAGAGAGCAAAGCTTTAAGACTTCAAAGCCAAAGCTCTGATAAGAAGACCCGAAAGACTCTCCCTTCTCTTCTCATTGCCTCTGCAACTTTTTTTTCTATTTTTACTTCGTCACACATTTTTAATCAGCGCAAGACTCTCTCTTCACACATTTCTCTCGCCATGTTTTCGTTAAACAGAAGCGCTTTTCTGGTAATATAAATCTTGCCCATTCTCTCGTTTTCTTCAAGATCATTATCTTTTTCATTTCGAAAATTGATTTTTTCTTTTATTTTGAATTCTTACAGATTGAAAATTTATCTTTTTAATCATTTTTCTTCTTTTTCTTTTTCTTTTCTTTGGGTGAGTTTTCACTTGATTTGTGTTTATGGCTAATCTGTTTTGAGGTCATTATTCTCTGTTCCTGCATAATCTTTTTATCTTCTCTGACATTAATGAAATTTCAAGTTTTTTTTTCCTTTTCTGGTCCATTTTAGCTGATTTGTATATCTGAGTATAAACAAACTCAAAATTCACATTTTCCTGAGAAAAACAAAAATCTTTGTTCATGTATAGTTCTGTTCATATTAGCTCTTAATCGCAATCAAAATTTCAGTTTTAGCTTAACAAATTAAAAAAAAAAAGTTTGTATAAGTAAATCCTTATTTGGGTTATTTATTTTTTTCCCCCTAAGCATCCACATTAAAAAAATTCAAAATTTTTAATTTTTTTAGCTTCTTGTTGATATTTCATATTAAGATATTTAATTAATTTTTTTTTTTTTTTTGGTGTTGATCAGAATAATCCTGCGAGCATATCAGGCTCGTTCCCTGATAAGCATAGAAGAATACTGCCTACAAGAGTGGTGGTTGCGGGCTCGTCTAACAGAGATAAGAGTAACGGCAGTCTTTTAATGGCAACCGATGAAAGCACAGCTACATTAAAAGAAATGAGAGATGGCTATGCCGAAGTTGTGGACCCCAAGTCCGGCGTCAGCGGTGGGGTCCAGGACGTTTATGGTGAGGATACCGCCACCGAAGACCAGCCTGTCACCCCTTGGTCTGTCTCAGTTGCTAGGTAATTATCTCAGGAATTTGATTGTTTGTGTCAGATTAAATTGAATTTAGAGTTATTTATATGTACTTTTGATATTTTGTGTGTTGTTTGATGGAGTTAATTCTGTTGGGATTCATTTGTTAAGTCATGTAATCTTATACTCAAGTGCCTATGCTTTTGTTTTGTAGTGTCATTTAGTTAAAGAGAGAGTAAAACCTTTTTAGTTAAACCACTCAATGACTTTTTCATGGGACTTATGTCATCAATCCCACGGTTGGATCAACTCCAATTTCACTGAATGCCAATTACGTCATGTAAAATTTTTTTTTTTTTTTAACACAATTTCAATTGGATTGGCCAACGTGATGAGTGCAATGATTTTTATAAGAGGAATGGAATTCCAATTGTTTGGTTTTGTGATTCAATAACAATTGGTGCAAACTTTCTCAACTTAATTCACCAGATAATTACATCAAGAATATGATTAATTGTCTGGACCTTGAGATTACTATTTTTGACATTTGTCATCATTTTTGGAGATAGGTATAATTCATTTCCAGCTGTGACTGGTAATAATGTAAATGTAATGCTCTATTGTTGATGCCATAACTCCATAAGAAGGGTTTCTTACGTTATCTTTAATTTGTTATTGAAGAATGATTTGTAATTTTACCTTCCATTTAATATATATATATATATTTTTCCTTTGGATTAGTGGGTATTCTTTGTTGAGAGATCCACACCACAACAAAGGGCTTGCCTTCTCTGAAAAAGAAAGGAATTCACATTACTTGCGTGGTCTTCTCCCCCCTACAGTTATATCCCAAGAGCTCCAGGTTATCTATCCAGCATTTACTTATTTTTCTTTTTTCTTTTTCCATGTTTAATCTTTATTCCCGTCTTCTGTTTTGCTGGATCTGTGTGATATTTGATTATCCTTGATACTTTCCTCGCCAGGTGAAGAAAATGTTGCATAATATTCGGCAGTACCAAGTTCCACTCCAGAAGTACATGGCCATGATGGATCTTCAGGTACCATTCTGACAATTCTTTCTCATGTTGATCTCATCCAGTCAAAATCTTAGCAACTTCCTAATATAATTGGTTCTTTTTGGATTACAGGAGAGAAATCAGAAACTGTTCTATAAGCTTCTCATTGACAATGTTGAGGAGTTACTCCCAATTGTCTATACTCCAACTGTTGGAGAAGCTTGCCAGAAGTACGGGAGCATCTATAGTCGTCCTCAGGGTGTTTTTATCAGTTTGAAGGATAAGTATGTTTCTTGGTGTTACATTGTAGTTACCCATGTGTTTTGATTCGCTTGTAGCTTCTGATTTAATGCTTATTTGCTTTTTGTGTTCATACTGATAAGCATCTCTTCGCAGGGGCAAGGTTCTTGAGGTATTGAGGAACTGGCCTGAGAAGAATATTCAAGTCATTGTTGTCACTGATGGGGAGCGGATTCTAGGACTAGGAGATCTCGGTTGTCACGGAATGGGAATACCCGTTGGCAAACTTTCTTTATACACAGCACTTGGAGGAATTCGTCCTTCAGCTGTAAGTATCACATGATAGCTACTAATGTTTTAGATCAACGCCCACATGTCTCTCATTTAATGTTTCTATCTGTTCAATTGCTTCATTAAATTTATAACCTATTTCAGCTCCCTTACACTAGCTATCTATAGAACTTTACATTCTTTAAAGTATCTTACTCGGAGCATGATGCCACCATATATAGAGTTGCTATCATGATTCTCATTTGATAAGTTACTGATGTTTTGTAATTCACATGGTTGCTGTTGTTTAGTTTTCTTGGTACAACTAAAAAGGTGTGACCATTGCTGTTCGTTGTTTCAGTGCTTGCCTGTAACCATTGATGTGGGGACAAACAATGAGAAGTTGTTGGATGATGAGTTCTACATTGGGCTCAGGCAGAAGAGGGCTATTGGACAGGTTCTTGATTTTTTTTGGAAATTCATTGGTCTTCTATTATTCATTTGAGTTGAGTTCATTTATAGGAACTTTCTACCTTTATGTTCTGCTTAATTGATTTTCTCTTCCTTGTGCTAGGAATATGCTGAATTGCTACATGAATTCATGACAGCTGTGAAGCAGAATTATGGGGAGAGAATTCTCATTCAGGTAGTTTAGGATGGGCTAAGGACAGATTAAGCATTTTAAACTGCAGACTTTTTCCCATATCATCTAAACCTGGTTGTTGTGTTCTGCAGTTTGAAGACTTTGCAAACCACAATGCCTTTGATCTGCTTGAAAAATATGGCACTACTCATCTTGTTTTCAATGATGATATTCAGGTCATTAATTTATTTCAGTTGTGATATTTGGGATTATTGATGAATTGAATATTCAGGTCATTAATTTATTTCAGTTGTGATAGTTGGGATTATTGATGAATTGATCTCTGAAATTAATTTAATCTTTCAGGGGACAGCATCTGTGGTCCTTGCAGGTCTTATTTCAGCGATGAAATTTCTTGGAGGAAGCTTAGCTGACCAAAGATTTTTATTCCTTGGTGCAGGAGAAGTGAGTTCACATTTTTCCTATTCAGATGCCTTTAATCTACTTTTTTGATTATTTTTCCAGCTTGCTCTATAAAGGGGAAACCCTAAACAGGTTCCGGGGTTTATAGAAGATGAATAGGAACGTGGGAGGGAAATGAATAAATTCATGTGTTTCAAACTTATGAATTATATGCTTTTGTACGAATAACTGCTCATTCTGTATCAAGACCCTCTGTTTAAACCCTTTTCACTTATGTATACAACTGCTTTGTTGCTGCATCTCACTTCTGTTGTTTGGAAAAACAGGCTGGCACTGGAATAGCAGAACTCATAGCTCTTGAGATATCCAAACAGGTTTATAACCTATTAGCATAAAGTTCTTCTACATATTTTATCTTGGATTTTGATGGAAACTCATCATGTAAAAGAAATCTAAAGGCACGTAATACCTGATTCTCTGTGTAGACAAATATGCCGCTAGAAGAGACTCGCAAGAAGATTTGGCTTGTGGATTCAAAGGTAGATAACTTGATCTTGTTTCTTGCATTGTGAAGTAGTTAGTTGATTCTGTGCCCTTGTTTGTTTTCTACCTAGTCATTAAGCTTTTGTGGGCATCTTTTTTTTTTTTTTTTTTTCTCCCCCTAAACCCCCCAACTGTTGCAGGGATTGATCGTCAGTTCCCGTTTAGAATCTCTCCAACATTTCAAAAAGCCGTGGGCTCATGAACATGAACCTGTTAAGGAACTAGTAGATGCCGTTAATGTGTGAACTCTCTCTCTCTTCATATATATATCTCATCTGCCTGTTGAAGCGAAAATTCTTACTATATGGAGTTTCTTTTGTATTTTGTCAGGCAATCAAGCCAACAATTCTGATTGGAACATCAGGACAAGGTCGAACATTTACTAAAGAAGTTGTTGAGGCTATGGCCTCCTTGAATGAGGTATATTGTAAGATTTTTTGTTATTGAAAAAAAAAAATTGCATTTGCTAATGAATAAGCTAACTTAACTTTCTTGTGTATGACTGCCTGCAGAAACCCATTATTTTTTCTCTTTCCAACCCAACTTCACAGTCTGAATGCACCGCAGAAGAAGCCTATACGTGGAGCCAGGTAATCCACAGCATATATCTTGTCATCAGTGGCATCATGTCTGCACCCGTTTGTCCCTTTCACATGGTTTTTGTTCTATATAGTATAATAATGATCCTTTAATTCTCTTTTCCTTTTGTCACTTGCAGGGCCGAGCCATTTTTGCAAGTGGGAGCCCCTTTGACCCTTTCGAATATGGGGACAATGTTTTTGTGCCTGGCCAGGTCTGACCTTTACAATTCAAAAAGCATGCCTATGTCTATATGCATGAGTTTTCTAGGACTGAACTTATTTTAATCTTTATTTAACCTTTTATCTGTTTTTGGTTATTCAGGCAAATAATGCATACATTTTCCCTGGACTTGGTTTGGGGTTAATAATGTCTGGTGCAATCCGTGTTCATGATGACATGCTTCTGGCAGCAGGTGAGTCCACATCGTTTTGAACATTTGAGATTTCACCTCAAGTTGCTGGATGTAATGGGTGAGGAAATTGACTGTAGACAAAATTAATGCTGATAGACTAACCACCAAAATTCTTCCCCGCTTTTGATAGAAGTGTTTTTAGTTTTCCTATATTTTCATGAAAAAGGTCTCAGCAATTGGTGGGATAGAACTTTCTGTATAAATTGACATGTTTTGCTCCTCTCTCTCTCTCTCGTTCAATAGGATTGAAGTTTAATATTCATTTTTATAGTATGACAAAATCAGCTTAATTTTTCCAAGCTGCATCCTGATAAATTGGTAGATAGTAGTAAAAGCTCTTTTGAGACGTTTTACCAATAATTATTGTGCCATGAAAAACTTTTTGAGATGTTTTACTTTAAGTATGTTGTTCTTAGTAAAATGATCCTCTATGAGTTTGAATATCACTCAAGAAAAACATATCCCCGGAATTTAACTGATGACTCATTTACATTTTCTTGGTACAGCGGAAGCATTGGCTGGACAAGTAACACAGGAAAACTTTGACAAGGGACTCCTTTACCCTCCATTTAAGAACATCAGAAAGATTTCAGCTCATATTGCTGCAGAGGTAGCTGCAAAAGCATACGAACTTGGTGAGTTCCCTCTTCTAATGATTCAGCTACCTGTTTTACTACATTGTCATTTCATTATTGTTGTAGGCAACTAGTATCATGCTTATGATTCCGCAATTGGGTTTCTAGGTTTGGCAACTCGCCTCCCTCCGCCTAAGGACCTGGTGAAGTATGCTGAGAGCTGCATGTACAGCCCTGCTTATCGAACCTACCGGTGAAATGGGAGGAATTCAATACAATTGCTGTTTTGGAGTTCACATTACTCGTAATACTAGTCTGTTCTTTTATTTTTTTACCTTGGGCTCCTTTTTAAAATGGTACTCCCTCTTCCTCCTTTCTTCTGTGAAGTCACATAAGTTACCCTGGTGGGTAAGAATCAGCATGGTGGGTAGTGGTAGGTGCATCTAGCAAAGTAAAAAAATATAGCATGAAAAATGATGTTGTTGTGGACTTGGAAATTCTACATGAAATGAAATTCAGGTTAACCGTTCATCATATTTATTCTTCGTAATGAATGAATGAGTATTATTATTTTATTACTTTTAAGACTATCAAAGTAACAATCCTTCTTTATGGACGTACCCGTCTTGAGGACAGCTTTGTTGAAAGTTTTCAACAATATTTTAAACCAAATATGTGACTAAAAGTAAATTTTATACACCATGATGATCTCCCACTTTTATCTTATTAAAATGGATTGGTGTGAAATCCACAAGGAACAGAAGAATTTAATTGAATTAAATTTCAAAAATGAAGTTTTCAAACGGAGTCAATTTTAGTATCACGTCATATTCTTTTTCTTGAGAATAGTATCATGTCGTTTTCTAAACCTTCTTTGCCCAACTTTTTTGACTCCACAAAGAGTCTTAGAAGAAGAGGTCAATTACTTAAGTCTACAAAAACTTTTCGACGGCATTGCATTGCTCCTTCATTTTCTTTGCCTTTTAATCAATTTCATGGTCAGAAGAAACTTGCAACTTGGATTTAACCTTTAGGAAAATACAATACCTAATTCGTGCTTTAAAAAATTGCAAATTGGATGACTAGCAAAAAGACATAAATCTTTGCACTTAATTGTGGGTGGGTTTGTTTTACACTTTTACTCGTGGACAAAGAATAGTAGCAGGACCGCGAGACCCAATAATTGCAAGAGAAGCTCATCTTTCATACCCACTTGAATGACAATGATTGAATGATATGTTAATTTGGTTAAGTCTTTCTTCAACATTCAAGATGCAAAACCTGTTTAATCTAAAGCTTAGGAAATCCAAATTTTGACACATGAAAAATAAATGCAAATTTGGTGCACTAATACTTTGTTTGTTTCCTGAAGTTTAGTGAAGGGTTTTGAAATCAATTCATTTATCCCTACCCCTATATATATACAATTAATTAGTTAGATGGTCGTTTTTTCACCTCTCAAATTGCAAAGAATGTCTCACAATATTAATAAGAATTTAGAATTAGGAATGTGGACTGTGTTCTCTCTCTTCTTTTTTTTTCTTCTATTTTCAAAATTCAAAACATAATATTGGATAATACAGGTATATATAATAAGAGTAATGATACAGCCACAAACTATTGTACAAACTTATTTTGTACAAACTGACGTGGCATTAATTCATTGGTTGAATGAAAATATAAATTAATAAAAACAAATCATGTGGGTCAAGTGATGTTTAATTCAACCAATCTTATCATGCCACATCAGTACAAAATAAGTTTGTACAAGAGTTTGTGGCTATATCATTACTCATATAATAAATGCTAGGATGCAATGCAACTTGCCAACTAGTTATGAATTATTATTTTAAATTTTCAATCTTAAGCTGACTCTATACTGTATTGGCCTTAATATAGTGCTTGCTATTGGTCATAGAAGGTAAAATTTCAATCGTAAGCACTATGTAAATATTACCTTCTATGACCAATATCACAGAAGTCTTGCCAAATTTACAAACAATACAATCCCATCAAAATTTTCTTTTATGTTATTTAAAATGAAAAACAACTCACACCCACATACAAACACACTGAATCACTGAACAAAAAAGAAAAAAAAAAAGGGATCATTTATCATCCTTGGCTTATAATTTTATTGATTTTTTTTTAATGCTGAGCTTTATTGAATAAAGCGTTTTGTATGAAAAATTTCTTCTGATTCAATTTTTTTTTTTTTTTAAATCTTAGGTTAAATGCCAACCCTATGTTCTTGATAAGGAGACTACCACATGAATACAAATGCTCTGTCCTGGCCCAGCCCCCCCCCCCAACAATAGAAGAAAGAATATGCCGTTTCCAAAATCCACTTTCTTCTTATTATATATATATTTTTTTTTAAAAAAAAATCAACTTTCTAAACTAAACCGCACGCCAATATATTATTTAGCAGCAAATGTGTTCACTTTCTAAGATCTTGATTTTATTAATTTTATCTTATCATAAACTAATTTTCCTTTTCTTCTTTTCCCATAGATTCCCGGTAATTCACCCATAGGATAACTTTTATTTATTTTTTAATATATATATACTTTCATTGAAAACTGAAAAGGTGGAAGAAAATGAAATGTTATCCTTTTCTAGATAATTAAATTAAATTAAACAAAAGTCTGCCCAATCCTTGACTTTTAGCTTTGCTTTTGCTTCGTCCATTAATCAATATTTATTATTATTATTATTATAAAAGCTCCTGTTGCCACCTGGCTCTGCATTCACGTGTCTCCCCCAATCAACTTTTAATCTCTGTTAAGATCTTAAGATATATTTATATATAATTATCTTGAGTTTATTATTATTATTTATTGTTTACACTATTATAATAATAACAATAATATCTTCTCGTAGGAACAATGAATTTGGTCAATAAAATCATGTGGCTGCGGCTTTTGGATCTCGGGATTTTTCTTTTTTTCTATTTTTTTTTAATTAAGATTGAGATTAGAATCCTCATATTAATACTGCATGTCCTTAATTGCTAGGCATGAGGCCACCATTTTTTTTTTTTTTTGTTTGGCTCACTTATTATTGTAACGTCCCTCGACGTGTATTTTTAGAGTGGAGTGCATGCTAAGCGCTAACTAAAAGAATATAAATAATATAGTGAAAACAATATGTCATGTAATCAAATTATATATTTAATTTCGAATCTAAGAATTATACATGAGATATATGAACCATCTCATTTACTACCATAAAGTTATACGAAAATGTGATAAGTCAAATGAAGATGATGAGGTCGTTTAAGTAAAAATAAATATCAAAGATAATATAGAATAAATGATTGTTGTTATCATTCTCAAGGATAAGGTTAAAACTTCATAACTTATGAATAAGAATCCAACTTTTTTTTTTACATATTATAATGATGATATCTTTTATTACAAGTTGACAATGGATGTGCACATCAACTTTAATTAACACAAAAATAAAATGTCTTGTTAGGGCATATAAATTAAACGATTATCGTACCGCATGAGTATATTTACTCAGCAAGTTACATTATTAATTAGATAGTTTAAAAAGTAACAAAATATTATTATTTAACAGTACTCAAATTATAAATGGGTTCATAACCCATTGGTAACTCGTGTGCTCAAAAATCTTAGACGCATGAGTTTGAGCCCCAATAATATTGGGACTCGCTTTCTTTTCTATTTGAGATTTATTTAGTTTTATTTAGCTCTCTGTATTAAGAGTAGTCTAAATCTCCCTCTAATATTAAAGAGAGAGTTGTTAAAAAGAGAGTTATTTAGTTTTATTTGGCTCTCTATATTAAGAGTAGTCTAGATCTCTCTCTAATATTAAAGAGAGAGTTGTTAATAGTTTTTTGATACTAATATATTAGTATATATAAAAAAAAAAAAAAAAACTGTACTCAAATTATAGAGTAAGGTATCCTTGGGCAATGCTGTCACGGCCGAAAGTGACCGTGCTTACCGAGAATCTCATCAACATTTTCCATGTTTTCATTTAAATAAGAATAAAATTTTGCTTAAAATTCAAGGAAAGCAAGACCCATTAACTGGCTACTGCTAGCCGTACACGTGTACCCTAATCCACCGGCAACCTCTAATCGCTACCCCACAGGGTATTATCGTCGGTCGACACGTTTCCACGTGGCGTCATCGGACTGGCCAAGTGCATCATCCACCAGCCTTTCCGAGAGTTCAAATTGATTTGAAACACTTCCAAGTTCCAACCCTTCTTGACGAAGTTGATAGTGTCGATTAAGAGGGCAGTTTGGTCATCGAAATAGAACACGTTTCGGCGTTTCGGACAAGAACTGAGAACTGAGACGTCTTAAAAGTCCTCCAAAGTTTTCGTACGATTCGGATAATGTTTCGGTGTCGGGATGAATTGCTGACCGTTCGTTTCACTCAACTCGATAAGCCAATACGAGGATCTTCAAGTTTTGTACTCCTCCATCGTGATTTTTTCCCAACTTAAGCAATCATAACGTGTTTTTCGCTTTTTTAAGGTCAATTTGATGAGCTTTTCCTATTCTTTTATTTAATTCATATTCCTATATTTTTCAAACCGGCCAAATTAAAAATAGATCTATTATGGACTTGCAAAATTGGCTAAAATATTTTTTTTTCCTTTTTTTTGGGGTCCATTTAATGAGCCGTCTCTATTTTGTATGGTAAATAAGAAAAATAATTAGTTGAATAAATAGATAATAATGGCCGATAAAGCAATTTGAAAATGTGTTAGAGAAAATATATTATAAACATAACCATTTGATTTTCAATTTCTTGTCGCAAGCCATTGTCAATGGTTTTTTTTTTCTTTTCCCCCATTTTTTTTTTGTCTCATACTGAACAAATTTTGAGGAGTCAATGCATAACAATATTTCTTTAGTTAAATGTCTTATCGAATTAAAGTCGCTTCAATTTTATTTTTTTTAAAAAACCAAATAGACATCCACACGTACATTTTTTTTAAATAGATAGTATTGAAGATATTTATTTTTATATAGTAGATTGTGTTGCCGTATATATACTAAGTATAAAATTGACACGTTGACGAGATTAAAATAATTTCAAGAGGAAATTACATTTTCAATATATTTGTGATCATACTATTTTATTTATTTAAGGGTATTTAAATATTTAGATAGCTACCGGTACCTTCTTATTTAAATTTATAATCTTTTATTTTCTAATCTATTTTAAGAAAGTCATAATAAAAATTCCAATTATGTTACCCAAAAAAAATCTTAAAAACGTTATAAACCTATTTCTAATTTAACTTTTTTTTTTTTTGGGGGGGTTATCCACAGCATCCATAACTTGAAAAACATTTATTACATCACCCAAAATAACCAAAAAAGAAGAAGAAGAATGTATTCGCATCAATTTCTATCTTATCCAAACAGGCATAAAAATTATTGTTTATCATTTAACTCATATAGTTAGCATGCATGTAATTTTTCACTTTACCCAAATAGAAAATGAAGAAAATAAAATTATCTGTTTCCCGAAATAACAGGAAGCACGGAATAAAAAAAAACAGAAACCAAAACACAAGCATAACAAACCAAGTCAAGTCATGGACGTTATCTTCATTCCAAGGGGTAAAATCGTCAGTAAGCTTTATCTCTAGCGAATGTTCCACCGCAAATCTCTACCTCCTTCTCGGTACCTGTGTTATCGAAATACCAAATTTACCCCTGCACCACTAATAAATTCCTCTCTTCGCTCATTCCCTCTCTCGTTCCATGCAAAGCAATATCACACGCACACCCTCTCTACCCCCTCAAAATTTCCAAGATAATTATAATTTAAATAGTCAATTTAATTAATTTATTAGAGATATCCGAATTTTATCGAGTCGCGGCAGCGGTAACCGGCGATGACGCGGCGCTGCTCGCATTGCAGCAACAACGGGCACAACTCGCGAACGTGTCCCACGCGGGGCGGCGGCTCGTCGCCGGGCGTGGGCGGCCTGAAGTTGTTTGGCGTCCGGCTTACGGATGGCTCGATAATCAAGAAGAGCGCGAGCATGGGGAACTTATCGGCGTTGCACTACCATAGCTCCTCGTCGGCAGCCGCTTCGCCGAATCCTGACTCCCCGTTATCGGATCACGTGCGTGACCCGACTCACTTGACCGAAGGTTACTTGTCGGATGACCCAGCGCACGGGTCTGGTTCATCGAATCGGCGTTGCGAGAGAAAGAAAGGTGAGCACTTTTTTCCATTTATTTTTCTGAAATGAATGGAATGGCAGTTTCGTAATTTCGGAGGTCCTGTTTGGTTGTTTTGGGTTTCAAATTTGATTTTTTTGAGGTTTTTGTTTGTTAATGATGATGTTATGTCTTGGTAAATCTTCTTTCTTTTTTATTTTAAATGTTATGTTTTATTTTTATTTTATACGTTTGAGCTAATTTCTTGGAATAAGTTTGATTTTCATTTTGTGAATTAATTGAATTTTGTTGACGAAGATTAATCTTGTTATTCAACATATCAGCTACATGTTTTGTATTATTTATTTACTTTTAGAAGAATCGCTCTTACTATCTTTGTTGTTATAATTCTCTGCAATCTCTGGTTTATTTCCAAAGTTGCTTACTATTTTTTCTTCAAAAAATGCAGCTTTAATTCTTTTTTTAAATAACTTGTCAATTATTTGATGTTTTGATTAGAGTTTCACCTCAATTTTCAAAATTTTTCTGCTTAACTATTCTTATTTGCTTGAAGGTTTCTATTGTATATGTTGATAGTAAAAGTTGGGATATAAAAGAGAACCTTGGTGTTTCTTAATTCTCAAAAGCATATTGGAAACTTAATCTGGATTGGAAAAAAATTAAAATAAAACAACTAATTTTTTTTTTATTTGTTTAATGATTTTGTTTTGACCTAGACTTGCAGCACCTTTTTTTTTTCTTGGAATTGGACTTGCAAGCACTTAATAAACCTTTGAATTTTGGAAACCTTTACTGTTCATTGCAGTCTCATGACCTTTGAGTTTTGACTCCACTTGTTACTTGCATTGAACAAGCAGATTGTATGGCAGCGAAGAGCCTTAAGAACAAAAAGTTGTCTTTGACATATATTACTGTGGCTTGTTTCGTTTCAATGTTTGTTACTAGTCTTGATTTCTTGACAAGTGGCATAACGTCTATCTGAAAAGTTAAAATTATGTCTTATCTAGAAGATCACCGCCTTATAGAGTGCTAATCATATTTTGGTAGAAAGTGTTAAATACAGAATTCTTTCTTGGGTTTATTTGCTTAGAAATTTATGTGGCTGGCTGCATAGTTTGCATAAGTAATTTGGTATTGTATCGCGATTTATTTACTTAATTATTGGCAGACAGTAGGGGCTATTGTAGATAAGCTCTGCATTTTTAAGGTTATTTTGGTTGAACAGTCCCTTGCTTGCTAGCTCGTCGTGCCTGTGCTGGAGCTAGTTTGCCTCTTTCTTTTACCTTCTGCCTGCACATGGATGTTAACAAGAGGCAAATTGGTTAGCTTTTGAAAGTTTTCATTGTCATTCAATGCAACATTTGCTTTCAATTAGGCAACTAGCAACAATTAGTTTATTCAATCTAGCATCACAAGTTCACAACATTTTGCCATTTGTTTTGATCAACAGAGCTGTAGTTGACAAGTACCTCATGAATTTGGTTGATTGCTAATTTCATCAGAAATCGGTCGCTGATCTTGTGGTTTATGACAAAAAAGGGAGAATATGTTGCTTCATTTTTTTTCCCTTTTCTTTTCTAACTGAATTACTTTGTTTATCAAGTTTCACTTCATTGTTATGTAAATTGTGTTTAATGCATGATACCTTCACTGTATAACCAGGGCAACAACCCTGTATGTTGAATTACTCTCGATTTATCCATCTCACTAATTTATCGTTCATGAAGCTTGACTAAGATTTTGTATCTGCAGCAATTTGAGATTTATTTTATGCGAACTGGGTTTGTCTTACAGGTGTCCCATGGACAGAAGAGGAGCATCGCCTGTTTCTAATTGGCCTTCAGAAATTAGGGAAGGGAGACTGGCGTGGTATAGCACGAAATTATGTCATGTCCAGGACTCCAACCCAGGTGGCAAGTCATGCTCAGAAGTATTTTATCCGGCAGAGTAATGCTACTCGAAGAAAGAGGCGCTCCAGTCTTTTTGACATGGTTGCGGATGATATGGTTAGTCTTGCTTCATCATATTATTTTTGCATGATGCATATGCTGGAAGACAAGTGGTGTTACCGGTAGCAAAGATGCATTTACCTTTTAGGTATGCCTTGTTGCCGGTTTCATTATGCATCATCACTGTACAGAATATCAATACAGAAGAACATCCCTTAGATCATGATTGTAAAAACGTTTTAGAATTGTGCTTGTATCAATATCCTGAAATAAATGCTTTGTCTTCCTGGTCATTGTGAGATGAATTTCATCTGCCATCATATGAGCTGAATAAATGTTATTTCTGTTTCCAGGCCACAGATACCCCACTGGTGCCAGAAGAGCAAATAATGCTTCCATCTCCTCTTGCCAGAGAATCTGACAATACAAGCTCACAACCTTCTCTAAATCTTTCTCTGAGTACCGAATTTGAACCCATGGAAGCCGTATGTAAAGAAACAGAGAAGGATTCTGAAGAACCTGTGATTGATTTGAATGAGTTCACCCCAATGGTTTCCAGTTTCTTCCCAGCATATATGCCAGTCCCTTATACATATTGGCCACATAATGCAGCCACTGGGGAAGAAGATAAGGATGCAGGGACTTCTGGTAATCATCCGATCCTTAAGCCAATTCCAATCCTTCCTAAAGAACCCGTCAATGTAGATCAACTAGTTGGCATGTCTCAACTGAGTATAGGAGAGACTGAAAGAGGCCTCAGAGAGCCTTCACCTCTTTCCTTGAAACTACTGGGAGAGCCGTCGAGGCAGTCAGCTTTCCACGCAAATGCCCCAGTCAGCAGGTCGGATTTAAGCAAGGGCAAGACGACCCCAATACAAGCAGTTTGAATTGATGGAAATGATCTTCTATTTTTGTACAATTATATTTTATCCAATGGAATCTTGCTTCTTTTTTTTCTTTTTTTCCCCCCTTCCTTGTTAGTCTAAAAGGTTTACTTGCCTCTCCCTCGTTCTCTCGTAGGTTAAAATTAATACTAAATATTTATATTCTTTCAAACGGCATAACAGCTTAGATAGACATAATTCAATGGAATTGACAAAAAGAACTCTCAACTTACTTTCTGCTACTGCTTTAAAATATATTTTTCTATGGTACAAAGATAAATCTACATGTTCAATTGGGTTTGGATTTTCGAAAATTTGCCCACCACAACCTTTAGAAAGACTTAGATAAATTTATTGAATAATGGTGGTTTTTACTTTTTAGACCTTTCGAATAACTACTAGTTGTCAGATTTTATTGGAGTTATTTTCGGTACCTTTCAAACAAAGACTTGGTGATTGAGCTTTAAAGCTTCGGCCGCCACAACTCACGGTCGTTGAATAATGGCAAGTTCACCAACATTCTGAACATGATTATGGTGGCAATGTCTCTCTATTTCGCTTCTGTTAAACTACTGATTTGTGGCGATGGGTAAAAAATTTACAATACTATAATTAACGATCAAAATTCTGATTAAAAACTTGTGAATAGTATCTTATAGTGGCCGTTGTTTTTTTAATAAATTAAAAATATGGTTAATTTAGTATAATAAAATATTAAGATCTCGCCTCACATTGAATTGCATATTAACGCGATATATACATTACAATCTGTTCGGATACATTTAATTTTATATACTCAAATGCGGACACCCACGATAAATTGAACCCTCATCTTCATGCAAAAAAAATTGATGAATTGAACATCCTCTATGTTGGTTGACATTTTGTTAAATTTAATTCTTCTTTTGGTTACTTTTTCACCAAATCTGAAGATGAAAACAACAGTCATACCTATTCCTGGCTAATGTAATTAATTGCATTTATTTTCAGGGTAAAGAAAAGAGAAAATGATCCTCTTCTTATATGATCTTTTCTAAACTTTTTAAGATCTTCTATCATGTGTATTTTAGTGGTAGTAACTTCTCTTATTTTTTATTTATTAACTACCAATCAGTAATTAAATTATTTACTGAGGACATGATCAGATCAGGAGAGAATCTAAATCCAACGAAAAAATAAAAAAATAGATTTTGAAGTCATAAAAAGAGATAAGTTTGGTCTTTCACTGGATTTTGAGTTGTCAAAGAGGGGTATTAGCATGTAAGCCATTTGTTTTTAGAAACAAAGACAAGTGCATAACAAAACAAAATTGCTCTCATTTCTTTTGCCAAATGTTAGAAGGAAAAAAAAAATTCAATCCAAGTAAATTCACCAAAATCTTCCTACATGTCTAGTAAGAGAAATTTTAAAATACATTAAAGGTATTATGTCAGTCATATATACAATCAAATGATATTATTGTTGGGGAAAAATCCGATTTTAAATTTTTTTTATAAAACCTTTTGAAGATCGCTCTCATATAATATTAAGAATTCGTATGTTAGAAATCGTACTTTGAAAATCCGAGTTGGCTTTTTCTGCTGAAGTGTTTTAGGCTCCTAGATCACGATCCGCCACCACCACTCCTGTTAGATCACGATCCGTCACCACCACGCTTGTTAGATCACGAACAGTCTCCAATGATCTTCCAGGTTATGACTCAGGTTCGATCTGCACTTGACGTGTGGGCGCCTTTATCACTACCAAAGCAACTAGCACGAGAAAATTTTTCTCTCAATAATAGAGAGAAAAATCTTTTTCTCTGATCTGTATAAAGTGGCTTCTCATTTTTTTTTTATAGAGAAAATAAGCCTTATATATCTCCCTTTAGTGAAAACCCTAGGCTCCAAATAATGCCCTAATAAAACTCACGTTATTTTCTTTTTCAATAGGGACCCACCTTGTAAAATAACATAAGGCCCCTTATACAAAAACTAATTAAATGGAGCCTCCCATTAAATGATATATTTAGGCTTTTGACCCAAATAGCTAGTTATCTTCCTTATTAGTCCAGTAGTGGTGCAGTCAATTAAATGAGCTAACCCGGGGATCATTTGGGAACATACAATAGTGGCTACAATAATTAGGCCTGTAATTAAACTAGCCCAATTATTTAATTCTAAATCTACTCCACTAAAAGATTGGAACTGACTTCCATAATTGTATGCTCGAATAATAATTCGTCCCAAGCCACATTGATTTCTTTACTGCACAATCCTTTGTACCACATCGTTAATTAAATTGATATCTCAACTGTCCAATCAATTTAATAACATATTATTCCTTGATCCTTACTGGTTTTCTCTAATGATCATTTTCAACATACTAAATATGTTGACACACTCTGGCCAGAGAATTCTATGATCAAGTGCCGAAAACCCATCAAGAGATGTGTTGTACAAATTCTATATTGTTAATCCATAACTCCAATACTCATAATTGCTCCCACCAAGATACCGGGTAATCTTGACCACAAGGATGTGTCGTGCCCATTAGTAACTCAAATGGAATAACAATTACAATCATGAAATCATAATTAACTCAAGATTAAGATTACAGTAAAATCAACGCCTATGAGATTTAATAAGTCTGACAGTTATTACAAAGTTAATTAAATCTCATATGTGATCCTGTTCAATGTAGTCGTACTACATCAATAAATTCATACATGATTAAGACAAATCATTCAATGAATTTATTACAGTCTATACCTAAATAAAGTGCTCAACTTTATTTATCAACTGCGAACTAAATTTATTTAATCATAAGATAACTTGTATTTATGTCTTTTGTGAATCCACATGGTGATCACATAAATACATATAATATGATTAAATGGACTTTAATACAAGTATTAATGCAATTAAGATATTTGAATAAAATACCTCATTTATTTTATTAATCAGAAAAATAGTTTATTACAATTAAATAAACACATATGCTTTTAAAGAGCATATTTTCCCAACAATTATGACATATGTACATTTATTTTAAAAAATTATCATACAAGTAATAATTATATTAAATTTCATTGAACTTTAATTGATTGCAATACGCATCATACATTATCTCTTCTTTCTCCTCTTTTGCCAACTTGGATAAACAAAATCTCATAAAATCCAAAATATCAAAACTACTTACTCATTTAGAAGAAATCTTTAGGATGACAAATCGATGTTGGCAACAGTTTCTTGTTTTCTTCCAAACTCTTTCCTCAAATGGCATAAGACATTTGATAGTTTATAATAATCTGAATTTAATATATTTCAATTTAGTAATTCTGTAAAATCTCACCCTGTTGTTTCCTGACTCGTCCCACTAAGAATCGATTATTTTTTGCAAAGGTGGCATTTAACAGAGTTGAGTTGAACGAATGATAGTTCCTATCCTGACCAGCCAAGCCCATGATACCACCAATTCAAAAACGCCACTGGCAAAAACTGACCAAATGACCAAAAAGGAAAAAAAAAAAAGACTAATTGGACTGTCACCTTAAAGGTCTCACCCTCGCAGTGACTTTAACCCATGGTCATGCAACGTAGAGTTCGATATTTGAGCTCGTGCCATATGTATATTTCATTCTTGGTTCCACGCGTTGATGGAAAAATGCAAATCCCTTCTATATACGATTTTGATTCGCAATTTCAACTTCACTCTCTACATTTTATCTCTCTCACTCTCTCTATAGCTAGCTAATTAAGCTTTTGTCTTCAACCTCTTCAATGGCAACGACTCTCAGCACTCTCAACCAACAGGAACCCCTCCCCCCAACCACCACCATTGAGACCACCCCTAAAGCCATGGATATCGATGCCAAGACTGAAAACGCAGACAACACCGGAAGCAATTCCGCCACTATCGATGGGGCATCTGATTTTAATGATGACAAACATGTGAAGGACAATGGGAATACCGCGATCGAGGCGGTGAAAGAAAGTGACAAAGGGGCTGTGATGATGAGGTGTGTGGGGAGGACTAACAGGCTTGTGACATGGGGGGCATCTTCTTGGCAGGGAAGGAGACAAACAATGGAGGACAATGTTCGGATTTTCCCGGGTTTGTTGCATCTTACCTGCAACGAATTCGGCGGGTGCACGGCTCCGGAGTGTAAGTTTGCTGCCGTGAAGTCGCCGGTGCATTACTTCGGTTTGTTCGATGGGCATGGAGGTAATCAGGTGAGTTAGTAATATTCAATGCGTAATATATATATCATAGACGTTATAGTTCATAATAATTTTATGATATTTTGTTGTGCACGCATGCATGCAACTAGATTGATGTTTGAATGTGATTATTATGATCATTGCCTTTAATCTGGAATTTTTTTTTTTAATCATTGTTATTGATTTTACTTGTTTGTTCTAGGCTCTAAGCCATACATTATCATATATGATATATGCATGAGCTTCTCGAGCAAAAAACCCAGAGAAAGTCATACAAATGAGAACTATTTTGTGATTATCGAGTAATTAAACTCGATTAATTATTCTATTTCAATGCGTGTATTTTATTATATATATATATATATATATATATATATATATATTTTAAATTAAGAAAACTGCTGATTGTGATCAAATTATATATATATAGATTTTTTCTGCCAAAAATATTTTAACAAAATAAATAAACCCAAGCACAGTGCGCTGTAGGTGTCTCAATGATAGTTGTTCTCACGCCTTAAACGTGGCATCTGCACCGACCTGTCAGTTAATATTGGTGACAGATCAACATTTGTCTTCCATGTGTACAAGTGTATGTGTGAGTGTGAGAGTGAATATAATCAGACGTCTTTCGTGGGATCCACCATTCCGTTGTTTTTGTTCGAAATTGGTTTCAGGGCCCCACAGCAGCCATGTCAAATGCCATTGCACCATTGCTCTGTGGGGCTCACATTCCACCGTGTTTTGGTCGTCGTTGACTTGTTGTCTTATGTAGGAGGAAGAGGTGATGTCATCATGTGAGCGCTTTCTTTTGACCGAGGTTCAAGAAAGTGACGTTGGGGTTTTTAAGACTGTGCCTAGACCGAGTCCAGTAGTGGGTAGCCGTTTTACTGTACACAAGCAAATGGACAGACAAATGCAAAACATTGGGCCCTAGAGGTCCATTTTGGGCTCAGTTTTTTGCATTATGGGTCAGCCTCAGCGGGCTGACGCATCAGCAAAATCTAAGAGAATTTATTAATTTAAGAAAAATAAAAGAAAGCCAACAATTTAACAAGTAGAGATGTTGAACAAAATGAAAAATCAAAACTCAATGAACTTAAAAATTCAAATAGTTCAAATCTGGCTTGTAAGTCAAACAAACAAAATCAAACTGAACTAGCTCAATTCAGTTCATAAATCATGGGTGAGAATCGGTTAAGTTTCATTTGATATTCTTTAAAAATTATGTCCAACCGATGCTTGTCAATAGCAATAGGGGATGGACACGAACAGGATATTGGATTGGCACTCCATCCAATCCAAACTGTTTAAAAACTAAGCTCATTCTAACTTAAAAATTATGAGTTAAGCTTATTCCAAAAAAAAAAAAAAAAAACTTATTTCCTTTCCTTTAAAAAAATGTAATATCCCAAAATTAAAATAATAAAGAAAATGCATAATTAATTGTTACATCTCAAAATAAGAGACAAACAATTAATTGATCTAGCAAACTTTAAATCCAACACACTATCTTCAAAGTCTCAAATTAATTGACAAATAAAATGCAACACTAGCATAAAATTTAATATTCTTTTTTCTTGTTTACGATTTCATATCTTTAAAATTTAAATATTTGTATTTTTTTATACTGATAAAATATTTGAAAAAATATATAACATATTATTTTACCTCAAAGGGGCGGGTTAACGGGCTAAGTTAACATAATCCAATTGGATTTCTATAGCACTTTTCTCCAACCGACACAAATGGAGCCGCTGGTTGGCCGGGTTGACCGGTTTTTTAATCCACCCGCCACCTCCCTTCTATTCGGGTTTTTTCGATAACCGGAATCGCATTACCCAAAACTCGACACAAACGTCCAATAAACAAATCCTAAAATCCCGTTTGGTTTCTTAGAAAATAAGGGAAAGCAAAGCAGCCGACCACACTGAAAAAAATGGTGAAACAGAAATCAAAGTTACGTCCTTTTCAAGAAAATGAAAAGCCCCAGAGACCAAAAAGGTACTTTTGGTCTTGCACATGGATTGAAACGATTACACATTTAGAATTAGAAATTCATTTGTAAGCACTTACTCTCTTGACGGTAGTTTTGTGAAATGCAGCTCAAATAGGATGAAAATATCTGTTTTTGGTTTAGATATTTTTATGTTACTAGTAAAGTTTATTTTTTGCCTATTATTTATTCATTATTTGTTCACTTTATTATGCCTTCTTGCCCATGTTTAATTTTTATTTGTTTAATTGTTGATTGAGATTTGTTATTGCTTTTGTTTTAGTGATAGTAATTAGTAACACCAGCTTATCATTTGTATATTCTTATTGCCTTTATTTAGTTTACGATGTCTAGTTTTCCCTCATTGGATCAAGTTATTTAATATATCAGACGCACACGCATACACACAGAGGCTATACTTGCATCATGTTGATACAAGTATAGTTTGTTTCGAAGGAAAATTTTGACACAAGGCTTTTATACAAGCCTATAATTGGGGTATGAAAGGACTATCTTTTGTACGCCAATATTTTTGTGTCCTTCCTTCACATTCATTGCTGTAATTTAAGCACTTAAGTCGTTGAAGGATGAAGATGGACCGCAACATTGGGATCAACCAGATGTCGTGGGAAGCCTTTGTTGGTGAATGTTCTATCGGTAGAGTAATGCTTCAGGCTGCCGGCAATGAGATCCTGGATGGGATGTTAAGGATGCATTAGCTGTTTGTAATAAATGAATCGGGAAGCCTATTGATAACTCACGTAGGCTATGCTATGCTTAGCTATTCAATGTATTTGTGCTTTTACTTTGTTATGTCAGAATATTCCACAAAATAAATAAGAATAGAAGCATATTTATTTATGCTTATATTCCTTCGAATAATTTTTTAATTAACTTTTTAATTGGAAAATGTATTTCATTTAGCAGTTCGTAGAGATAGCCTAATGTACTCCTGGAAATGGTAATCATGATAAGGTTTAGAACTATGTCTTACTGTAAGTTATTTGTGAAATAATCAGAAAGACGTAATATCTTTGACGATTTACAGCTTAGGTAATCCTTTGTTAAGTAAACTGTTGGGAGTGAGAGAAAATATCCTTTTCAAGCACGGAAGGGAGATGGGATGTCTTGCAACTTTGGACTATCAATACTCTTGACTTGGAATTTTAGGATATTGGTTGTAAGAAGAAAAGAAGTGTAATGACGAGGAAGATAGAATTATGAAAAGAAGAATAGGAAAGCCATTTGTAGGAAAAATGAAAAAGGAAGAGAAGCAAAAGAATTATTACAAGTAAGACATGAGGTTCAATCACAGTTGTGTCTTCTCTCTATTTTGGAGTAAGAGACTTGTATACTGAACTTGCTGAGTAAGTGCTTTTAATTTTCATTTTTGTTCCTAGTGATTTTTTCAAGTTCTTCATGGAAGACCTGGCGAAGTGCACTAAATAGGGCAGTCTTTTTTCCATCTTAAATAGCTCCAAAAGTTTTCTTATATTCTTTTGATTCTCTTCAAAGATCAAGATTTGACAAGAAACGAAGTTTGAAATATAGGTGGCCTATGGTATTCTTTAATATTTCTTAATCTCTTAGACTTGGATTCAAAGCAAAGAAAACTCAAGCTTTGATATAAGGGGTAAGGGGTTTGATAAACTAGAAAAAGGTAGCTGGCGAAAACTTTCATGGGATTTTTAAGCTATGCTTCAAACTTTGCTTGCTAGGGTATGAAAGTAAACACACATAATTGATGGAGTTGTACTGTATCTTTTAACCCACCGCATTTTGCAGAGGACCTTGTTTTGTCATCTTTAACAATAACCATCATTTCTTCTTAGGATAATGTTAGAAAGTAATGAAGAGGGTGGTTGAATTATAAATAACTTGCAAGGTGTGAGTTTTAAATTCTCTTGGTGGTACTAACCTTATAAAGAGTGGAAGATTTAAATTCTCTTGCTAGAATCTTCAGTTTCAAATCCTATAAATGAGGCTAGAGGATTCTTGGGTATTAGAAGAGGAAGAAAGTAAAAGCGCCATATGGTGGACAAAGAAGAAGAGCTAGCATGGTGAAAATTATGAACTGGGGTTCGATGGATAAAACAGAAAAGGTTACTTTGGAGTCCTTGCCAAATCTAAGTTGAAAGTTGATTTCGTCAAAGGATATTACCTATGATTGAAAAAAAAAAAAAATTAACTTTAGAAACTTTAGAAGAACTGAATTTACAAGAGCATAATCTACGTATGAGAGTGTCCAGTAAAAGCAAAAGTGTTAAAGGCTAGAAGCATCATTGAAATCTCATTTGAGATTATTCTTTGGCAGGATCGACATTAATTCTTAGGATACTACCCCCTCAACATTATAAGCCTTGTGAGCTAGCTAAATCGCTTTAACCCATGATAAAGAGAAGAAACTAATGATGAGGGCAGGCCGAATGACAAGTTCTTTGTTTTCGACCGAAAGATATAAGCTTTAAATTCTCTTAGGGTCACTTATCTTCTAAAGATTGTAAGTTTTGGTGGTAATCAGTGGTTTCGAATCCTATACACATGCCAGTGAGGCTTGAGGATCTTTTGGTGTTAAAAATGGATGAACTGCATAATTTTAAGTTAAGAGTGTCATAAAAAAATTAAAACAAAATTGGAGTCCTTCCAGATCTAAGCTGGAAGGTGTATAAAGATGTTTATTTTGTTTAATTTGAGGAAAATATTGAAGTTTATTGACTTCCTGATGTAATATAAATGCTAAATGTTTTATTTATCTCCCATAAGGTGTTTGTGGGCTACACTTGGTGCTTATAAGTTGTACATTGATAAATTTCAGCTGTAGGCAAGTGTTCGAATATAAATAAGATTTTTAAAAATTTTCATTTAATCATGAGTAGAAACTTATGTCTTGTGAGCACCTACTGATAGCAAAAGTGTAAAAGGGTAGGAGCATTACTGAACTCTCCTTCGAGATTCTTCTTTGAGGGGAGAAACATTAACTCTTGAGACATCCCTGCCGAGGTTGTGAGCCTTGTGAACTACTAAATTGCTTTATCCGACAATGAACAGAAGACTAATGAATGAACAACATTTGAATGCACCACTAATGAACGAACAACATTTGAATACATCCTTCTTCCATATTTGTAGAAATAGAATAGCTTTATCACATGTAATGGTTAGGATCCCCTTATCTGATCATAAACCTTAGAAACAAATAGAAATAATAGGGGTTTTATCCCTACCTACTTGATCTTGTAGCAATATGGCATGGACCGTTTATAGAGATGTATCCAAACTCCTCATGGTTAACTCTCAGCCTTTCAATCAAAAAACGACGTCGTTGAAAAATTGAAATTTTCCAATAGTTTCCATTTATAACTCAACAAAGGATCTGTTCCGTGTTCTAGTCACTTAGATTAGTAACATAGAGTACTTGTAAAGTTCTACGTAGACAAGAGGCAAAAAGAATTCTTGTTTTGGGATCCTTAATATCTCGCATTTATTAGTTATGAGTTTGGCAGTCAATGGCATATGTTCCATTTTGCTTGTGTATTTTCAAATTGATTTTTAACCAGAGATTTTTTAATAATTGGTATCTGAACAGGCTCAAACAAAGTTAAGCATGCAATTCTATGATTGCTAGTTTGAAAACATTTTCCTTGTTGAGATAATTGGATATCAAAAAGGAAAAAGAAATCCCAAATAAATGTCCCAGCTGAGTAAAGCCACTATTTATTGTTTGCTGCAAGTATGATAGGTAGGCTAGTCCTAGGTGTCCCATATCAGTCAAGTATGGGCTTGGTCTAGGATTTATAAACTCCTTACACTTTTAACTTGTATGCCAGGGTTCAAGGACGAGTTCCATTCAACAGATTTTTGGATATTAATTAATGAAAATATTTGAAGTTGACTTATTTATTGCGTCTTGCCTCTGTTTTGACCATTTTTGTTATTTGTGTGCGGACATGAAGCTCTTTGATAATATCTTTGAATGATTATAAAACCTACTAATATCTTCATTCCGCCATCAAATTATGTTAGTTGATGCTCATACCTTGAATTCTCTTAAGAATTCTCCCATTCCTTATTTAATTTATTTCACCATTTGATTCAATATTGGTTTACGTTATATATAGTAGATCATCTATGATTGTTTTTCAACTAAAAACGTCATCAAAGGCAAAAAATGGATTCCTAATTGAATGTTTCCAGCTTTTATTATTTCTGATCAATCAGAACCTCGTGAAGAAAAAATTAATTACTACATTATAGCTTTTAATGTTTCCTTTTGATTCCCGATATTGTGTTTATGATTATATATTTTCATTAAATATCTAATCCTGTGTTTTTAATGCAAATTTTAGCACCACAAAGATGTTTTTTATATTATTGAGGAAAATACGAGTGCTCGTATGGAGAAGTAGTGCATCTAGGGGTAATTCATGGTGAACTTGGGTCTTGGAGCATGTAAGAACCGCTGTCAATATTGGATTTTATGAGTATTGTGTTGTCAGCATGTGTTGCTTGCCGATAGGCAGTTGTCAATAAGGAGGGGCAACAAAGCTTATATCGAATTCTGATTATTTAAATAGAAACAATTTTTTAAGGGGGGAAAAAAAAAGGTTTAGTAGTGAGGAATAAATGCAGGTGCACAGGTGTTTATGTGGACTGTTCTCATTTTTTGGATGGTAATTTGCAGGTAAGTAAATATTGTGCAAATGAGCTCCATTTAATGGTAGCGGAAGAATGGGGGAGAGAAGCTGGTAATGATGGATGGCATAGGAGGTGGGAGGCTGCACTGTGCAGGTCTTATGAGAGGGCAGATGATGTTTTCAAGGACAATTCATTAGCACCCTACTCAGTTGGAACAACAGCTTTGGTTGCAATTCTGTCACCCTGCCAGATCATTGCTTCCAACTGCGGTGACTCCAGAGTTGTTCTTTCTCGCGGGAAGCAAGCAATCCCCTTAACAGTTGATCACAAGGTTTTTAACTAATTCTGATTTTATATCTCCTCTTTTCCCTAGATTAATTTAAAATTGACTGATATTATTTTCATGCCGTGCTATATGCCATTAACAATTACCATTTGACATTGTTGATTACTCAGATCTGAGCATTGCATAGTATTTTTACCTTCGGAATGACTTGTTGCCTCTGTGCAGCTTGATAGAGAAGATGAAGTAGCAAGAATTACCAATGGAGGTGGGCAGATTATCAACTGGGGTGGTTTAAGGGTGGGGGGGATTCTTAATATGACAAGAGCAATAGGTTTTTCCTTTTCCTTGAACTTCAAATTTGCATGGTATGACCGATTGGTTTTTCTTAATTATTATTGTATTCTTTGCATTTGAATAAATTCTATAGCTCAACTGTATTCAGGTGAAACCTTTTATTTATTTTGTCAATGGTAGATCTTATCACGAAAATTTCAAAAAATTACAGCACAATTGAACAAATTCCTCTAAAGAGAGCACTCAGGTGAACCAAACTACAAGAATGCATGGAATGTAAGATAGTTGATAATGTCTGCATTGTCTTGCTAAAAATGTTGCTTTCTTGAGTTTCTGTTTAGATTTAGACCAGTGCCACTTTACCATTGGTGCCTTTAAGATCAGATCAACAATTTAAACATGTTGGTTCTTAAAGAAGCAAGGAAATATGGAATATTCTGTCTACTGGGATGGTTTAATTTAGTTTAGTATTTTGAAATTATATACGTATTTTGGAGATCGACTCATTCGTTTGTATTGCAGCTTTTTGGAGAAGGCATATACAACAAATGGCGTACAAAGTTTTTCTTTCTGGTTTTAATCTTCTCATTGTTTTAGTTATTTCTAATTATCTGCATAAATTCATAGAAAAGTGTGTTCTGCATAACTCTTTGAGGCATTTTATTTATATTCCAAATTTCCACTGATTTTTCAGTCTCTCTCATGGCTTATTTGGTGCAAATTCCCCTTTTCCTGTTTTGTTGACATCCACTTTTTTGGTTCACCATCTAATTGGTCTTCCACAGCAGGTCAAAGCACATTGAGCTTCGACATCACTTCAAAAGAGACTTAACACTAATAGCTTTGATATTGTCTCTCTATCTCTCTCGTTTTTGGTAGCCAAAGCCATATCTCTGATAGTGTAATTCTGACTTTTTTTTCCTCATGTCCTTATGTGCTTTTCATGACTTTCTAAGGGTCAAAGTAGTACTTTATTATATTTCGGTTCACTATCAGTGGAAGTAACTTTTGTTCTAATTGAAATCCAGGAGGTTGCACTATTTTAGTCTAATGGTTTTGTTTCCTTCTTTTTCTTTTGTTTGTTGCTTAATTCTTTTACGGACTTACTAATTTGCATACAATTTTTTTATGTCTGAGTTTCAGGTGATCACAATTTGAAACCATGGGTTATTGCAGAGCCTGAAGTAACTTTCATGACCAGGAGTGAAGATGATGAATTTCTGATTTTGGCAAGTGATGGGCTATGGGATGTTATGTCCAGTGATGATGCAGTAAAGTTGGCTCGCTATGAACTGAGAAGGCGACGTAGGCTGCCGGAAAAGGGTGATACTCCCTCCTCTCCAGCTTGTGGTGCTGCTGAAGAACTCGTTAAGATAGCTTATGATGCATTCAGTACCGACAACATCTCTGTTGTTATTGTTGACCTGAAAGCTCCTAGGATTAGGTCCCTGCAGAACACTGAAAAAAGGTCCTCTCTCCCCTCCTCACTTGCCCAGTACAAAAGAACTAATATGATTGTGCTAAAAATAACAAATTAGTGCAAGCGTAGGCAATAAATGGCTTTAGCGAGACGAGTTTTAGGCTCTATAAAAGCTGAAAATGAGTAAATACATGTACGTATCTTAGAGAAAAAAATTGCTTAATTAGCCTACATTAACTTATAATTTTGTTGTTTCTATTTTGAACATTCAAGATGATAAAAACTGATTTATTTTAAGTCCACATGACCTGGTCAAGATAATGAAGTTTTGCATGTAAATATAAATTTCATATATGCTATTAGTTCTTCACTTGGTTATGATTGAATTTTCTTTCCTAGCAGGGATGAAAAACAAATGTAGTCTGCCTCTACTTGCTTCAATCGCCAGGAAAAGAAGAGGATCCCTGTTGTTGAAGTCTAGTATCTGCTTGCCAGTAAAGACAGGATGTTTTTATACCAAAGTGGTATAACACCTTAAACAAAGCTCGCACATTTTCTGACAGTAAAAACTTTAAATGACAACTATACACCCGGAAAACGTATTAAATAAATGACAGTAATGGGCTGTCTTCCTTGCTGGACATATATATTTTGCATTCTATGGATTGTACAGTTGGATAGTTTTTACCTTTGTATTTAGATACATATTTAAACATGCCAGTGCAGTTTTATAGCTACTAGATACTTTCTTAATTCTTATGCTTGTTTTAGTTAGCCTCCACTTTGATTATATGATCCGCTTCAACAATCTGAAGGATGGAGAATGTTGCCTATCGATTTGGACTATTAAATTGTCTTTAGATGCTTGAAGTCTTGAACCGACTGTTACTGCTGATTTTGACTCGGAAGCTTTTCCACTTGCCATAAATCATGCACAAGAAATGAATGAAAAGAAATATAGGAAAGGGAGTATCATTTCTGAGATAGATTTAGCTACCTCCGGCTTATGAATTATTAGGGTATATCCACAACACAGAGCTGTCTGGAACAATGCTCGTTACAGTCTGTACCTCAAATTTTCCGTTCATCTCCAGGTTTTCTGTTGATTAGGGGATCAATAACGGAAAAGTTGGGAGGTGTTATACTAAACAATGCGATATTCTAGTCCTAGGAAAAATCAATCAAGTTGTGGATCTCTGGTTGATGTCAAAACTGGAGGCGACCTTTAGCTCCTCGAGATGAAAAAAGGAGCATCGTAGATCTGCAAGCTATTGTCAATATTTTGAATTGTAGGCGTGATATTTCATGAGATCATACAAGTTAAATCCTCTTCCTTTAATTCATTTAAAATTAATCCACCCCATTATGCAAAAAGGCTTGAAATTTTGAATTGCAAGATTCTCAGGTTAATTAGTATCCATACCCCTTTAAGATTCTCAGGTTAATTAGTATCCATCTCCCTTTAACTCTGCATCCTAACACAAGCCAGGGGATTAGAAGTTTTGCTCATCGTAGGTAAAGAAATTGATTACATAGATATCCAAAATTAAACAGTTAACATGTTCATATATTTTCCTGCATCTTGGCCAAATTACGTAATAATCTCAGCCTCGTGCATTTTGAGTTCATGTTTGCTTGAACTTTGATTCTTCTTTAATTTTTTTTATTGATATAATATACTTAGCTGCGTGTACTTAATTAATTGCATTATTTAATTTTATGCATGTCTCCTAAAATACAGACACCTTAATGCTTTTCTTTGATCATATGGGTCCATAATTAATATTCTGTGCATGCATGTTGCTATATATGTAGTTGTCTAAGAATTACTACTTTTTGTTGCAGCTGCTCTATGATCACAAAATTTGTCGGCTCTACATTCACTCGACGGGGTTCTTGCTTTTTCAGGATTTGCTATAAAGATCTCTCATTCAGTTCATTTCCATAAATTGATGATGATGAGCTGAACTTCAAAAGCTAAATAATGATGGGATGATGATGAGCAGAATTGATGCTGCAGCCTGCAAGGAGAGGAATATAATATCTATGTAAAAAGGATATTTAGAAAGCAACCGTAAGAGGCTAAAGTTCATTCTCTGTGCGATTGCATCAATGCCCACAAGTTTAGTTTATTCGCATAAGCACATTATTGATGGAAGATGTTTTTATCCCCCATTTTTTTTTCAAAAAGTTCCAGCACCAGCAGCTCGTCACTAGTTTACTTCCATTTAAGCCAAATTTATAGAATGGGAAACAATTAACAACCCTTATGCTATCCAAAGAAGACAACCCTTACTCCTTTCTTGCCATTGAATCTACTAAGACAAGCTTTCATTTTTTGCTAGAGCCAAATGATGCAACGTTGATTTTTTTGGCTTTTGTTAAATATTGTGTGAACATTATTCCATATAGGTATTTCGCGTAGAATTGCAAAGTTGGGTTACAACCTACAGATATTTATAATCTAAAATCTACTAAAAATTTTGAATTTTATCTATTTTTTAGTTTAGCCTTGAGGTCTACCGAGTATGGATAAGAAATCTATACACAATAAAATATGAGAATCTTTATCTTAATATTGGGAGATATCTACCGCTACTTACTAACCGTAGAGAGGGAATTAAGTTGAGTCTCTAAGTGGGAATCTTTATCCTAATATTGAGAGATATCTCCCGGTACCTACTATGGAGAAAGAATTAAGTTGAGTCTCCAAATGAAGAATTGAAGTTACCATTTGGCCAAATACCTCAAGTGGCTAGAGTTGTCTAGGTTTTTACTGAATTGGTTATTTCTTTCAAGAAAAGCATATGATACCTCATTTAAATTCCAACTCCTCGTGTGTCCATTCCAGTATCACACATGTTCAAATGAGATACATATTGAAGTTTGGATGTTATATCTAGAAATGGAACAGCCCAAAAACTGGCATGTCATCTCGGATTTGCTGATGCAAATTATGCTGTCATTTGATGGAAATAAAATCATTGGAAGCTGCTGCAAGCTCAAAAGTACCAGCAGCTGATCATATCGAACAGCATTTTACGATCCTTGCATAGAAGAAAGTGGTAGGAAAAAAGAATCACAATCTATACTGCAGATGAACACAAAATCATATATATGCTGATCCCATGCACTCCACCTACACTCACACATACACACTTTGATCAGCTTTATTTTTTAAACTCTTTTAGCACAGAGGCTGAGGAGCAGATGTCACCACGCTTTTAATTTGCTTTAAGCACTGCGAAAAGAAACAATCTCGGTTTTAATTTGCTCACTTGTGTTGTGTTGTCACAGAGGAGAATAATAAAGAGAGAATCTCTTCACAAACACTTCTTTCCTTTTAAACATTTTGCTAAAATTGGCAGGCAAAGACATGAAAAGGACCAATGCTTGGAAGAGTAAAGTTCTTGTGTCAATCATTGTTGCGCACAGTGATTTTATCATTTTATTTCCCTTTTTTGGGTCAGCAGACATGATTCTTTTCTCTTTTCTTGTTGCTGATTTCTGTTTATTAATATTCTCAGCCCACCATTAACTGCTATATATCTTTCCTTAGCACTCAAACAAGCATTTTTCCTAAATAAAGTCACGGCTTATATCGATCGTATCATTAAAATAATAATTTGCAACACTATGATCCATTAGAGCCTAATTATGTAAGCATGCATGAATGTAACCAAATTAGACAAGCTTTCAGGTGAAAAAGAAGAGAGAGAGAGAGTTGCGTTGGAGTATTATGATATCTTTTTTATTCAGAATTTAGAAAAAGATTGGGGTATTCTCAGTTTATAGTCTTTTATTGGACTATTAACTATGCATGTTTGTCAATTAATCATGTAAAAAGAAAATTAAACGTAGACAAAATCCATCAAAGTGGGAGCATACACTATGAACACTCAAAATATTTCCATGAATTTATTACATATTGGAGAAAAAGTGAGATTTAGATGATAACGTGTTTTGTGTGATCTAAATATGTATATAATATGTATTATATTCTTCGTTAGTGATGTATTTAGATGATTGAACTGCTGTTAAAAAGGCATTGCTTAAAATATTGTTATTATTATTATTATTATTATTATTATTATTATTTAGGAATCGAATCTCGCTCAGATAAGAACATATGACTATTAAATGATATATTTTAGTTTGACAATATTTATAAAAATGGTGAATAATAAAAGAGTAGTTGAATTGTATAAATGACAATTTTCGACTTCTTTATTCTCAGATTATTCTATAAATCTATATTATGTTTTATATATTTTAAAATTATTTCCTAATTTAGACCGAAATCTATTAGAATTTGAGTAACTAATAGTAGAAATATTTTAAAAAATATCTTTAAAATATGTTAACAAGTGATTTAAAAAAAAGTAATTAAAAAGCGTCAAAACAATCCAGATTCTTGTCTATATAAATTTAACAAAACATAAATAAAAAATCTACTTGACATGCCAATACAATTTGACACCTAATAAAAACACTTAAAAACTTAAAAGTGATTGATAACTTCTTTAATATTAATAAATCAAACACTACCATGTACATAGAAAATAATTACTAAAAATGCATCTGGTGAACAGAATAAAATGGTAAAATAAAAAAGAAAAAGCCATGACTTATATTATAATTTGATTAAGAGCACTATCAGGGGATTCTAGAAGACTAAAACTATTAATAATTTCATTTAGTATACAATGTCCTATGCTCATATCAATATAGTATATGCCCTAACAAAATCAAAAGTGTATGAATATGAAATTATACTCTATATTCACATCAATAATTTTTTTTTGTGGGTTAATTTTATATAAATTATTATTTTTCATATATTACCACATGTGCATTGCTACATAGGTCGACTGCTTTTTATTTTTATTTTTGATTATCGACAATTTTTAGGGGAATAATAAAAGAGATTATATAGAAGCAATCAAAAGTTTATATATCATAATGGCCAATTGTTTAAAAATCGATAATTTTTTTTCTTCTTTTAATAAAAGAGATTATATAAAAAAGCAAATCAAAAGTTTATAGACCATAACGGCTAAATGTTTAAAAATCAGTACTTTTTTCTTCTTTTAAAAAGGTAAAGAATGAGTAAAGTCTAATCCAATTTTTAAATTTTTAACTCTCCCCGAAATTTAAAATTGGGTGGCCAATTAAATAAAATTTAGTTGAAATTCAATTGAATAAACTCCAATTGTTACATGTTACTATTGAAAAAATAAACATCCTAAAATTGTATATACTTTAAGAAATTAGTGATTGAGATAGATAGAAAAAAATTGCTGTGATTGATTAGAGAGGTTGATTAGAAACTTAAACAAGTTATTAATTAAAACGTTGTGTCCGTACATATGATCTTTGAGTTCTGCTATTTGCCCCGGGTCAAACCCCGGGTCAAACCCCGAAAATTAAAACAAAACGACGTCGTTTCCTCTTTTATTTGAAACGCTGCCGTTTCACTTTAACAAAAGCTCTCCTCTTCGTTTTCCCCCCTTCGGTCTTCAATTTCGTTTTCCCCTCTTCGTTCTCCAATTTCATCTTCTCCTCTTCGTTTCACCAAGGAAATTTGCATTCATTTTCTGCCATTCATTTTGTCCTCTTCGTTTTCATCTTCCCCTCCTCTTCGTTTTCGTCTTCCCCTCTTCATTTTGTTGTCTTCATTTTTCCACCCAAATCTGGAAGTTTCTGGCATTCGCGCAGGCACGGTCACCGTCAACGTGGCAGCCATCACCCGCATCCGTCATTGAACTCACGAATCGTCACAGTTATCACAGTCTCAGGTAATGCTTCGATCTTTAGCTTTTCTAGGTTACGGTAAAATGGGGACAATTTTGAAAGCTATCAATTTCCGTTTTATTAAGGAAATAACTGTGTTTGTGCTGAATTGGTCTGGAATTTGTGCTTGAGTTGGTCTGCAATTTGTGTGCTCGAATTGGTCTGCAATTTGTGTGCTTGAATTGGTCTGCATTTGTGCTGAATTGGCCTGTAATTTGTGCTTGAGTTGGTCTGCAATTTGTGCTTGAAGTGGTATGGAATTTGTGATGAATTGGTCTGCAATTTGTGCTTGAATTGGTGAGGAATTTGTGCTTGAGTTGGTTTGGAAATTGTGCTGAATTGGTCTGGAAATTGTGCTGATTTGGTCTTGAAATTGTGCTGATTTGGTTTGGAATTTATACTGATTTGGTCTGGAATTTATGCTGATTTAGTCTGCAATTTAAGCTTGAATTGGTCTAGAATTTGTTAATGTTACGAAATTATAACGTGGGGATTTAATTTGTTTTGCTTGGATTTGGCATGTGCAATTTCAAATATGGATCAAACTAGCAACTTCCAGATTGAGTTCTGCAAGCGAGGTTAAGAGAAGAGCTATATCAGGAGCTTGGCAGTAAGCTTGGCCCTAACAAATCAAGGTGATAAATCTTACCTTTTTTTTTTTTAATAGCATGTGTTTGTTTGGAATTAAAAATCTGGAAATCTGGAAGTTGAATGTGGAAGTTGGAAATGTGGAAGTTGAATCTGAAAGTTGGAAATCTGGAAGTGTGTGTTTGTCTCTGTGTGTGTGTTTGTGTATCTGTGTGTGTGTGTTTGTGGCTCCTGTGTGTGTGTGTGTGTGTTTGTGTATCTGTGTGTGTGTGTTTGTGGCTCCTGTGTGTGTGTGTGTGTGTTTGTGTATCTGTGTGTGTGTGTTTGTGGCTCCTGTGTGTGTGTGTGTGTGTGTTTGTGTATCTGTGTGGGTGTGTTTGTGGCTCCTGTGTGTGTGTGCTTAAATCACCAGTTTAAGCACAAAAAACACACACACACAGACACAAGCACAAAAACACACACACACACACACAGGAGCCACAAACACACACACACAGATACACAAACACACACACACACACACACACACACACACACACACACACACACACACAGAAACACACACACACACACTCATGCGCGCCACAAACACACACACACACACACACACACACACACACACACACATAGACACAAACACACACACACACAGATACACAAATACACACACACACAGGAGCCACAAACACACACACACACACACACACAAACACACACACACAGACACACACACACAGACACAAACAAACACACACACAGAGACACAAACACACACACACACACACACACACACACACACACACACACAGACACAAACACACACACACACACACACACACACACACACACACACACAAACACACACACACACAGACACATATAGATACACACACACACACACACAAACACACACACAGAGGAGCCACAAACACACACACACACAGAGACACAAACACACACACACATACATTATTAACTGTAATTGTATCTTTTTTTGGGCAGTTCTATGGCTTCACAAACAATGTCATCCAACACAAGCGAGAATCGAAGCTCATTGCAAATGTGTAATGGATGTGGTGATCCGATGGAGATCTTAACGTCACACACAAAAAAAAATCCAAATCGTAAATTTTGGATTTGTAGAGGATGTAACAACTTTCAGTGGGCAGAAGATCGTAAACATAGTGAAGGGAAGATAAACTTGTTAGCGGATGAGGTTAGGAAGCTGGCCTTGGAGATTGAGTGTTTGTCCGTAAAATTTCAATTATTGCATAAAGAACTTGAGCACATGCGAGATCGTGAAGTGCAGAGGCGATTGTTGGACGACGAACTTCGAAAGAGAGAGGCACCACGAAGTGATTTTATTAAATTAATCGTAATTGTTGTATTATGTTTTCTATTTAAGTATTGTTTTTAAGTTGTTTCTATTTGTACTATGTTATTGGAAAAGACTTGTATTGTACAATTTGAGCACGATATGTAATAACATTTTAATGTTAAATATAAATTTCCGATTGTTGAATTAATTTAAAGTATTATGAATTTAGAATTTGCCCCAATAAAACTTCTCAAAATTATAATATGGCCCAACTCATTTCAATATGTTCCAAATAGATCCAAATTTAACTTACAAAGATCCAAATTTAACTTACAAAATCTAAAAAAAAATATGTCCAAATACACATACACCAAGTTAATACATAAAACATAAGCTAACTTCAATTAACCTCGATCATGTGCTTGGTTCATTGCTTGAAAACTCCCCTCGATTGGTCTCCTCCAAATTTTGTTGCGGAAAATATTGGAAGTTTCCGTGATGGACTCCGCCATAATTCATCCAGGATTGATAGTAAGGGGGGAAAAATGCATGTTCATAGGGTGCTTGTTGTGTTAGCTGTTATACAACCAACAAAAAAATTAAATGCAAATTATCAAACATATGACAATGAATGGAAATAACAAATTAAAAAAAATATTACCAGTGCCATATGGCTCTCTTGTGTTGGGACTGTAGTAGCCACCTGAGAAGAAAATCCATGTATCTCCGAGTCCTAGAAATGTGGTTAACACACATTTAAAATATATATTTTAAATTAATGTAAAATGAATGTATTAACGAAATTACCTCCACAATTGTGCTAGTCGAAGCATTATTCGATTTCTGTTTTGGCCTCTTAAATTGCTTTTGCTTTCTTTGAGTAGGTGGACGACCTTTACGCCGAGTTACTATTGGATCTTGTATGTTTTCGGTATAACTTCCTGATCCACCATAGCTGCATGTATCGTCACCATCACTGCGAACATTCAGAGATACATCCTTCATTGCTTTCTCGATCCAACCCATAATATTTTTATGGCTTTCTTCATTTTTTGAAGCTACCTCAGCAACATCATAAAAAGCAGTGCACTCCTCTCTATACCGTTGATGTTCAATGCTTGAATTTCGTGCATCATAACTGACTTTGACTTTACTGTAGAATCTCCGCACATCTTTCCTCCATCTTCGTAGGATATACTTTTCAGGCAGTAATTGTATACGGTTACGTGACAACACTGCGATGGCGTGTCTACAAAGAATGCCCTTATATTCAAACATTTTACACACACAATGAATTTCACCCTCATTTTTGGCAAAAAAGACTTTCAAAGTTTTTTCTCTACTTTGTTCATCGTTTTCAATAACTTCATATTCTGATCCCCCACAACTGAAAACCTCACAATATATCTTATTCGCCAACTCTTGCTGAAATTCTTGAAACTTGGAAATAGTGTACACTGCTTCAACTTGCTTCTCCATTGCAAAACTGGTACGACATGGCATCCGTTGGCCAAAACACCTAGCATCCGCTTGCCATTCTTTCTCAATTTTACTTTCCATTGCTTTTTCATATTTCTCCACAAATTGTTTCAAAGTTGTTTTCGAGTTAACATACCCATCAAAGAAAGCATTCATACTTTCACTACGCTGAGTGGTTGACATTCCAGCCCAAAAAGAATTTTTCACGAAACATGGAACCCAACGATTTCTTTCCTCATATAATCCATTTAACCACTGATTATTAATAAGATCATATTTGTCTACCATACCATGCCAAGCTTCCTCGAATTGGACAGGAGTATATGAATCATAAACAACGGAATGTAATGAAACTCTAATGGCATGATATTCAACGTACCTTCCCAACTTCTCAGGCACTTTTTTCAGTATATGCCATAAACACCATCGGTGCCTAGTGTTTGGAAAAACAATCTCAATCGCATTTTTCATCGCTTTGTCTTGATCTGTAATGATTCCAAGGGGAGGAGAGCCAGACATGCATGATAGCCATGTGTCAAATAACCACGTAAATGTCTCCGTGTCCTCATGCGAAATCAACCCACATCCTAACAAAATTGATTGACCATGATGATTAACTCCTACAAAAGGAGCAAATGGCATGTCATATTTGTTTGTAAGGTATGTGGTATCAAATGTGACCACATCTCCAAAGTCTTTATAGGCTGCCCTACTCCTTGGATCTGCCCAAAATACATTTTTCAACCGGCCCTCCTCATCTAGGTCAAGACTGAAAAAAAACCCATCATTTTCTGTTTGCATTTTTTTAAAATATCTCTGAATTGCAACAGCATCCCCTTCTCCGAGCCTTAATCGCCGCACCTTGTCAATATGATTTCTAGCATCTTTTTCTAAGAATGAGACTTTTTCAAAACCACCAGCCTCGACAACAACGGACTTAAAACTTTGAGCCATTCTAATTCCAGCTTCGTCGTTTATCTCAAGTTGCTTTTTAACAAATGGACTAATGGTACGGTTGCATCGATAATACCTACTCTTGCTCGGACTCACGGCATGGTTATGTTCAAGAATCATATTTCCAATTACCCATTTTCCGGTAACCAAATCCAAACGTCCTCCAAGTTTAGCATTGCATCCAATTTTTTGGTTTGGTTGAAGCCGCAAAACATTAGTGTCTTTGGCTTTTGACTTGCCGTTTCGCCCACAAGTAAATGTCACATATCTCAAACTCCCATCATCCCCTTTTCTACAAGATCTCCGCATAACTGGAAACCCCTCTTGTAGGCCATAACCCTTATAATATTCAAACATTTCATCAGGACTATCAAAAAACATCCCAACTGTTGGCTCAACAATTATTTCCGGCACCAATTCCTCATTATTTCCTTCCAAATCAACCCCCTGTAAATCCTCCAATTCTTCAACTTCATCAACCTCCTCCACTTGCTCCAAATTATCCATTAACTGCTGCAAATTTAAACAATGCAGTATATTATTATTTATTTATTGCAAATTCATTAAACAATTCAAGATTGTTGTAAAAGCATCGCAATTGGAAACTGAAATTATCAAATAACGGCAAGCCGCAAACATTAGCTAATAGAAGTCCGTAGTCATGATTCAAATTTAAACAATTCAAGCCTGTTGTAAAAGCATGCAATTGGAAATTGAAATTGTCAAATAACGGCAAGCCGCGAACTAGCTAATACAAGTCCGTAGGCATCCCTTTTGGTTACACATACACGGTTCTTTTGAGCAAAATTCATTGACTAGAGGGCATGTTATCGACTGTTCTTTTGAGCAAAATTTCATGACTTACCATAAAAGAAATTCGAATAGAAATTTTGTATTCGTAATCGAAACTGAAATTATTATATTCAAATATCTTCGTAATCGAAAATGTTACAGAAAATCGAAAAGAAAATTTAATACAAACTTGACAACAAAAATGAGAGCTTCAACAGGTGCTGAAAAATCTGTACCTTAGCTTGTGCAAATGCCGAAACTTGCTGTTCGTCTTCGTTGCTGTTCGTTCCTCACTTAACAATGGTGACTGAAAAATCGAATATGAAGACCTGTTTTCGTTGATGAAACTTTGATCTGTTCGTTTGTTGCTGCAACTTTGATCTGTTCGTTCGTTGCTGAAACTTTGATTTCGTTGTTGAAACTTTGATCTGTTCGTTCCTCACTTCCTCTGCCCTCCTCTTCGTTTAGTTTGTTTTGTTTTTACAAGCCAAAACGACGACGCTTCATGCAACCAAAAAGAAAAAAAAATTTGACCAAAACGACGCCGTTTTACTAATTCGGGGTTTGACCCGGGGTTTGACCCGGGGAATATAGCATTTTCCATGATCTTTTGGGTTAATCAATTCCTTTGTCTCACCGATGCCCATTAAACAATACGTGTTTGTCATGGCTTATGCTATTTTAATGGAACTTTACTTGTAAAAAATTATTAGTACTCCGAATCAGTATCTCAAGGAATTGTCATGTCATGCCAGCTGTCTGCGCTCAATTCATAAATTACACAAGACACTTTCTTTTTAGCTAACTTAAATTATAAATTTGTCTCTCTTAAATTAATTAAATATATGAAGTTTAGATTCAAAATATGTTTAAAAAAATTTATGCTCAATAATTTTAATTTTGAAAATCACACAAATATGTACACAATGACACACACATACTCACAGATACATAGTATGAGTTTTGCCAAGTCACATTATTCATAGCTTGTATCAATTCAAAATCAATTTTTTTGTATGACTTAATTATTACCTGTCGAACAATTAAGGGATCATAAAAGACTACTTTTAAGATAACTGTAAGTTACATTATCAATTGCCAAATAATAGTTTCTAAAATTTTATTACTTTATATATTTTCTTCCCTATTTATACTTTATGCCAGTTATAAATTTTATCCCCAACCTTTTGATCTTTTAGCTATATTACTGAATACTAAATATCCTCTATAATGAACGTTTGTTGTTTCTATGGTTTTTATCTTAAACGAGTTGTTAACGGTGCAAAATGATCACATCTAATTAATATCAGTAATAGTTTATAATCTGATTAAAGTGTCATTTCCAGTGAGGAGATAACTAGAAACAATTCCCAATGGGGGAGAAAAAAATGACGAAATTTTGGGGAAAAAATCATAGTAAGATTCACATATATGCTAATGAACCTTTTGATAATTTTAAATACTTATTAATTACTAATTAATTAACCTATCAGGTGATTGAGTACATAAAACGCTTACTAGGAATCTGCATTTTTCATCATTTTAGTTGAAGACATGATATAAATTCAGAAACAAATCTGCTTTTCTTTCTAACCCAAATACCGAATTAGAATCAGAATGCCAACCTAAGAAGCTACTCAAAATGGAAAAAAAAAAAGAAAAAAAACGAAAAAAAAAAAGCAGCTTTATAATAAGATATTGAAATCTCCCTTCTATCCTCCACAAAGTTGTCCTCATGTATTTGCATTTTAATCTTTCATCTACCTTTTGTCAATAAATATATATATTTAGATACTTCTTCATTAATAATATTATTTATATGTTCTTTCACTTCAGTTTCGGCTTTATAAATCCCTAATTGCTGCTGCATAATTTCACTCATCACATTAAATACATTTTCCTCTTGCAATTTGCAATTCCTTATTGCTTGCTCTCTGCAACATTTTAATTTTCTTTAAAATGGAGAGAAATCAGCAGCTTCGTAGACAACTTGCATCCATGAGGCAGTCCCTCTTTGATCAGGTTTTGTTTTTATTTTTTCTTCTTAACATCTTTTGTAAAACTTTCATCAATCATCACACATTCAACTCCAAAAAAAACTCAATTTTTAATTTTCTCCCTCCATGGAGTTGCATTTTTTGAATAAATTAATGTGTTCGTACAACTTAAACTTATTAACATACTGAAGATAAACATGGAATGGATAAATATATCGACATGTGTATGCACATGTCGTCAAGACATTAATACAAGTAATTGGTCACTTTAAAATTTTTTATTTTTATACTTTTACTTCATTTTGTGCATGTGTGTGTGTGTGTGTGTGTGTGTGTGTGTAGAAGATTTGAGATGGAAAATAAATTGGTTAAATTGGTGGGACATTTCAGGGACATCTTGATGAACAATTCATCCTGTTGGAGGAGCTCCAAGATGATGCTAACCCTAATTTTGTTGAAGAAGTTGTCACATTACACTACCGCGACTCAGCTAGACTAATCACTACTATAGAGCGTGCACTGTGAGTTGCTTCTTTTTTTTTCCATTTTTAAAGAAAATTTTATAAATTGCTATATATATATATTCATTTTTTTTGTAATCATAATAATTGAGGTAATCTCGATTGTCATAATGATTAAAATGCTTATTAATTCTAAGGAACATTAATCTTCTTATTATCACGTGCATGCATGGCTCTTGCAGGGAGAAGAGCCCTCTGGATTTCAATAAGTTGGATGGCTATATGCATCAATTCAAAGGAAGCAGCACAAGGTAATGATGATATTAATGATCACGTGCGACATCTTTTTATTTTTCATTTTTACCTACAAAAGTACTTAAATTTAAAGTTGTTATCATGTATATTCTATGTTGGCTTTCAACACAAGTATCTTTTTTTCTTTTTTTAAAACTTTTTAAATCTAATTATTTCATATTGGTTGCAGCATTGGAGCCAAAAAAGTGAAAGCTGAGAGCACACAGTTTAGAGAATATTGCGAGGCAGGAAATGGAGAAGGGTAAACTTCATTTGTTGAAATTAATGCACTCATTTCAAGTCAAGACTCTTAGTAAAAACAATAACAATTTAATTTGCATGAACCCAAGCAGATGCATGAAAACTTTCCAGCTACTGAAGAGAGATTATGCAACACTGAGAAGGAAGCTTGAAGCTTATTTTCAGGTGGGCAGGATCTCTCTATTGCTTTCTCATTTCAAATTAATATTAATTTATATATTACGCTATACAAATATATATATATATAAACCAGAAACGGTTTATTGACGTTGTGCTTTCTTTCGTTAATATCAACTGCATCAGCTGGCAAGGCAAGCTGGACCCAATGAGATTGCTTGTCGCCCCAAGTAATCAATCAATAAGAAATCAATATACATATATATGGTATTGGCAGAGGACAGTGATGGGCGCTGCAATGTGATCCATTGTGATCGATGAATCCTTGTACTGTGTTTGTGTGTGTGTGATTTTATCTTTCTCCTCTTTTGTTTGTTACTGATGTATTAGCGATTCCCTTTCATTTCTTAATGAGAATGTTTCGCAGGTTTTGCTGTGCATGGGTTGATTTGTTATTTATATATATATAATTAATTACAAATATTTACGTAAATGATTTTATCCAACAAGCGATGCCAGGGGCTTGATTAGCCCTCTTTATTTGTAAATGTCATGTCCCTTATTCTGCAAACAAATTATTGGATTTACACAAAAATATAGGCATTGTAAGGTTACGAAATTAAAGGAAAAACCCTTTTGAGATAACTGGTGTATATATATATATATACATACATACTTATAACATATATACATACATAGTAGTTTTCTGATCCATGATCTTAAAGTGCGGGAAAAGTCCGGAAAAGATTTAAACCGCGGGATTTCAAAGACTCGCAACTTAAAATGCTTAAACTGCACGGTTTATGCATTTTTCAGGACGTTCTCGTATTTTAAAATTCCGTATTAGAACATTTCTATATACATACATATGTACATACATACATACATACATACGTATGTATGTATATTATAAATATGTATCTTAGGTTATGTTCAGTAACAATATCCAAGTTTTGTATGACAAAGACAATCCACCTTTCAATTTATCCACAATTAACAATAAATTCAAAATAAACAACCAAGATAATAACCTTTCCTAGCTACTTAGCCTATCCCCCAAAAAAAGGAGCTAATTTTGGTACTAAAGTAAATATGTTTCAGTCGAAAAAACCATAATTTTGTTCTAAAAAGAGGAGGAAAAAAACCAGTCACTTATGAAACAAATCCAAAATTAAATTAAATTTAATGACGGACTGAGCTTTTGTTATTGGACCTCCAATAAAGAGCCATTTGGTCTGGTCACTTGAATGGCTTGGACCTTGGGCTTTCTTTTAAGTTATGGATCCTTTAGTTTAGGGCCATACATCTGTTGACATCCAGGAAATCCCATTTTTCAGGAGTAAGCTATATCTCCAAACTGGTAACAATTGTACCCTAATTATTATTTTAAGAATTGTGGTAATAGGTGAATTTTATATAATTATATTTGTGAACCGATGTATATATGTTTTTTCGTGTAAATGTATACTTTCTTTTGAGTATGCTGTTAAGAGGTTCAATGAATTTTCAATAGTTTGAAAAGAGATATTATGAACTCTCAAATACTCAAAAATTACTGACAGATAGATATCACGTGTAATGTTTACCTTTTATATAGTTTGAACTTTTTAAATATTAAATTTATATATTAATCAATGGCTTAAGTAATTTTCTTGAGTAACAGTGGTGTCGGATCTTAATTTTAAATGCGAAGATCAATGAAGTTAACATTGACTCATTTCAGTTCTTATGATTAGGGATGGCTAGAGTTATAAGAGTAAAATAATTTCTCTCGACTTTATCTTTTTATTTTTTCAATGTGTTTACCGACAATGGTATGAGAAATCTTTGATTTGTATAAGTATATTTTCTTATTTGAGAAAAAGATATGATATATAAACACTAAGATTAAGGAAGCTTAAAACCCTAACTCATTTCAATTTTTTTAAGACTGAGGGAGGTGAGACATAATAATCTTTATAACAATTATTCAATATATACTATTTGAACCTTATTTAGTTAGGGCTAAATTGTGAAGAAAAGGGGGTTTAATCCTTATTTATTTACCTTTTATATTTACTCTTTTTACACTAGTATAACTGTATAAACCTATAAACACCTAATTGTTAGGGAAAAAAAAAGCCTTATGTGTAGTGAAATATAGAAAGTACTATACAAATTTATTGAGTGTTGCCTCTAGTATTGTAGTGTAATGCTACACTTCTCAATTAATTCCAAGTGTTATTATGGCATGCTTATTGAATGGTAGAATAAAGTAATAAGTAATTTTATGAATTATGAAATTTATCTTCTATTAAATGAGTGCCACATTGCATATGGAATAATACTTGGGAATTCTGGTATTATTGTTTTATTGATCTTTATTTTTTTATTATCATATTTTTACTCAAAAATTTGATGTAAATTCTTGATAATTTCCTCTATTTAATAAAAACAAAGCACTTGGGGCCTATTTGGGATTGTTTTTTAGAAGTTCATAAGTGATTTTGGAAAGTTAAAAACTAATTTTAGTGTTTAGCAAAAGTTTTTAAAAAATCACCCTATCCTATAGTAAATTCTGAAAAAAGAAAAAGAAATAATAGCTTTCAAAAATCTAATTTTGAGAATCAGTTTTATATTTAATACAATTCCATACAAATTATTGATAGTCCAGACCTAACAATCAAGTAGATATTTTTCACTTTAGACATACGGCCCGTCACAGTTTTTGTTATTGGATTTTGCAACCCAAAACATGTCTATTTAGTTAGGAGAGTCTATGATTTATAAACTAGTTTAGAAATTCACTAGCTAGTAATGTGAGATATTATATATTTACCCCGTGAGGATCTCGTGTCCTCTGAGGGTCATTGGAAAGAGAACGAAACGAAATCACGTCATAATATGTCCATTCACACATTGGGTTACCGGTTGTCTTTATTACTAATTGTAATAGTCTGGACTCAACAACCAAATAGATATTATCTGCTTTAGGCACATAGTCCGTCCCGATTTTGCAAGCCACTGTGCATCTACTTAGTTAGTAGAGCCCATAAATTATAAATTAACTCAGGAAATCACTCGTTAACGATGTAGAATATTTCATATTCCTCTCTTTGAGGACCTTGCATCCCTGTGAGATTCATTAGAAACATAATGGAACAAAATCACATCATAACATATCCATCCACACATCGGGTCGGAGTCATCTCTAATATTAATTGTAATAGTCTAGACCCAACAATCAAGTAGATATTATTAGTTTTGGGGACATAACCCATCATAATTTTTGTTATTGATCTTTGTAATCTAAAATGCGTCTACTTCACTAATAAACTAATCTAAGAACTCACTCACTAGCATTGTGGAATATTACATATATCCTCACATATATTATAAAAATCTAAAATATCATTATTTAATTATGAAATAGAATTATTAAATTTAGAGAGATTATTATTATTACAGTTATATTAAGGTAAAAAAATAAAAAAAATAAAATTAACAAAATAAAAAAGTTTTTTTTAGTTAACAATCAGTAAAAAAGGATTATATATATGCATTTATAAATATGCAAAATAAATTTAATATTTTAGTCAACATATGTTCATTTCAATATTTGTACTCTTATAGTAATTTAACAGTAAGATTTACTAAATATATATGATTGATTTTAAAACTCACAACATTTTTAAAAAGAAATTTTACCAAACGTTTAACTGATTCTTTTCACAACTAATTATTTTTACAGTACAACTAACAATAATTATCTTAAGAGTTACAACATTATCAAACTAGCCCTTAAATTTAATACTTATTAGATCATTAAAAATTCACCTCTAAGTTTAGTATTAAAATCCAAATTTTGAATGACAAACACAATCCATCTTTCATTTTATCCACAATTAGCAATAAATTCAATATAACAACTAAGGTACACAATAACCTTTCCCACTTAGCCCTATCCCAAAAAAGCCTTCTAATTTTGGCACCGAAATTAAATATGTTTTAGTTGAAATTTGCTTGATAATTCATAATTATGTTCCAATATAAGAGGGGAATCAAATCCAAAATTAAATAAGAGAAACATTTAATTGATTCTCACAATGATCTAAAGATTTACAAAAAACATATGACTGTTTTTAAAACTCATAATATTTTTAAAAATAAATTTTATCAAATATTTAATTGATTCTCTTTACAGCTGAATATTTATACAGCACAACCAATAACAATTATTTTAAAACTTACAACATTATTAAACTAGCCCTTAATTTTAATACTTATTAGATCATTAAAATTTCACCTCTAAGTTTAGTATTAAAACCCAAGTTTTGTATGACAAACACAATCCCCCTTTCATTTTATCCACAATTAGCAAAAAATTCAATATAAACAACCAAGATACACAATAACCTTTCCCACTTACTCCTATTCCAGCCTTCTAATTTTGGCACTAAGATAAAATACGATAAATCAAAATTATGTTCCAACGTAGAAGGGGAATCAAATCCAAAATTAAATAAGAGAAACAGTCCATTTGGTGGGCTAAATTTTCATTATTGGGCCTCAAATAGAGGGTCAATTTGTCGGATCTTTAGACATGAATTCAAGTCATTTAGGATGTATATACTTTCTCCAAGCTTAGACAGTTGTACTCTAATTACACTATTATTATTATTATTATTATTTTAAGAATAGTGGTAATAGTTGGATTTTTATCTAAGTATATTTGTGAACTAATGTATGTATGTATGTATTATTTTATTATGTAATTAATAGGTTTAATGAATATTTAGGAGTCTAAAAAGAGATAGTGTGAACTGTTAAATATTTACAAATTAATGACTGATAGATATCACGTATAATGTTTACCTTCTATCTATTTTGAACTTTTTAAAGAAGCAAATTTATATCTCAATCAACGGCTCAGATGATTTTATCGAGTCACAATGGCCGTTAGATCGTAATATTTATACGCTAAGATCAAGGAAGCTAACCCTAAATCATTTCAGTTCTTAATATATTAGGGGCGGCGAGAGTTACAACAGTAGAATAATTTCTCTCAACTTTCCCTTCATTTCGGTGTGTTTATCGACAACAATATGAAAAATCACCGATCTGTGTAAGTCTATTTTCTTCCTTAAGAAAAAATACGATGTATTGACACTATTTTTTTTTTTTTTCAGTTCAAGTATTTTCATACTGAGTAAGATAATTATTATTTCTCTTCTTATTAATGTTTATATAAATCATTCTACATGTATGTTAAATATAAGGGTGGTAATATGGGTCATTACACATATATGACATGATTTTTTCGTATTCAAACTAACATGAATTGACATGATTAATAATTATGTCCTATCGTGTCAATCTATTTATAGATCGTGTTGTATTATTTTAACTGATTAAAAAAATTTGTTGTGATGTAATATTATAGAAATATTTTAGATAATTTTAAATTTAGATCTTTCTTAAATAAATAAATAAATAATATAAAGTAGAGATAATAATAATATCTTTTTTTTTCATTGATCTTCAGCCCCATATAACATTTTTTGATTTATCAACAGAAATAATGGTAAAACAAAAATTGTTATGGTTTGTGTGTATGGATATTGGATTGGGCTTTATTAAATGGATCGAGAATATGACCTTTTATTTATTTATTTATTTTTGTGTTGACTATTTTTCTGTTAAAATTGTTATAATTTTTTTAAGTATTATAAAGTCTTTAAGTAATTTAATATGTGACAAAAAGTAGGCTGATATATGGATCCAATTATGGTGCAACTGTGATATGGTACTACAGTTGCACCATAGTTTTATTCTTGATATATTTTGTGAAAATTAAAAAATATATAAATTTGTAGGGATGTTGTGTCAAAAAATTACAATCTATCAACAATATATTAAGAATCCTTGCATTTGAGTTCTAATTTAAATTCAATGTCATCTATCACCCATCTATTAAATGGTAAATTTAATAACTTATAAAATTACTTAATTATTTAATTATCATTCAATAAATAAATGTTAAATAAATTAATATTTAAATTAAAATTTAAATATTGTGATAACTAACATTGCTCTTCTATTAATCCTTATGTTCAATTTTTTTATGACATTTGAATCAAAATTGGACCTAAATTCTTAATAAGTTTCTCCCATTTATTTAATGCAAATTATGGAATCCTAATAATTCTTGTCATTAAAAACCCACCTCAAAAATTAGTAACAAAATCCGACTCTCGTATTTTTCCATAATTGGCGACAAAATATATATAAAACAACCCAGATAATAAATGTCAAAATACATTTCCCAATTAGCCCCCTCTGAAACCCGAATAACCGCCTAATTTCGGCCCTAAAAAATATGTTTCGGCCGAAATTTCCCGAAAAACCACTGTTATGTTCAAAAAAGAGAAAAATCCAGTGACCTGTAAAACAAATCCAAAATTGAACACACCACATTCAAAGTTGTCTGTTCCTACTCTTTAAGTAACTGAAACTCTCTCAATTTGTGCAAATTATTTGTCTCTATCTGTTCTTTTTTCATTATAAAATCTTTATCAAGCTTTAGAGAATCCAACGTTTTTGACTGATCAAATTTCATTTTTTTCTCTGGTTTGTTCTTATTTTGGGTCTGGTTTGATTTTCAAGGATTTAGAACTAGAATTAGAAGTAGAATTGTAATTTGAATGCTAGATTCATTTCGAGAAGTGGGGTTTCGATGAATTTCACTCAAGAATTCATCCCAGAATTCAAAATCTGATTTTGCCTCTAGCTTAGGCCAGTGGAATTTTCAAACCTCGGAGGGATTTTCATTCCCATTCTCTTTTTCTAGGGTTTTGTTTCGGTACTGTAATCCGAGAATCATAATTTAGAATCTAGCTTCTGAATTCTCTTCCGCTTGCAGCGTAGCGCTTTGTTTAAAAACTCTTGATTCCTTTTGAATCAAGGCTAGATTTTTTGCTTCTTTCTGAATCAAAGATTCAATTTTGATCAATATGGCCTCTTACAGGCCATTCCCACAACCACCGCAATCGTCATTCCCGCCACCACCTCCTCCAAACCAAAACCCTTCACAGCCACCGCCGCCACCTCAACAGCAACAACAACAACAAAGGCCAAACCCTTACTCTCAAAACTGGGGTGGTTATAGTAATACTGGTGGTGGTGCTCAGCAACATTATCACCAACCATACTCATATGCACAACCGCCACCACCCCCGCCACCGGAATCTTCATACCCACCTCCGCCTCCCCCTCCCCCTCCACCACCACCAACCCAACAACAGACACAACCTTCAATGTATTATTCAAGTAATCAGTATAATCAAAATTCAATGTATCCACCAATGCAGCCACCACTTCCACCTCCACCACCTTCGTCTCCGCCACCCAGCTCGTCAATCCCACCCCCGCCACCTCCTGGTTCTCCCCCGCCTCCTCCGCCGAAGGACGTTGAGGGGAGAGATACTGGAACGAGTGATCGCGATAAGAGGGCATCTAAGGAGGTTTCTAGGCATGATCCTGGTCATTCGAAGCAACACAGGCCACCAGTTCCACCACCTGGGGTGAAGAAGGTGAATGGGGGTTCAGGGAGGGTGGAGACAGAGGAGGAGAGGCGGATAAGGAAGAAGAGGGAGTATGAGAAGCATAGGCAGGAGGAAAAGCATAGGCTACAAATGAAGGAGTCTCAGAATGTGGTTATGCAGAAGAGTCAGATGGTGGCTTCTGGGAAAGGAGGGCATGGGTCAATGGTAGGGTCAAGGATGGGGGATAGAAGAGCTGCACCGCTTTTGAGTGGTGAGAGGACTGAGAATAGGTTGAAGAAGCCAACCACGTTCTTGTGCAAGTTGAAGTGAGTATGGTTTCTGAAGTGAAAAGATCAAAGATATTAAATCATTCAGAACCGTAGTGTAGCGGAAAGGATATGTGAAATACATACTTAAAAGAGAATCATCTCTATGAATTATGCCTAGCCTTGACATTGGTGTGATGTTTGCTTTCCTGTGGAATATTGTGCTTATATTTTGTTTCATAAAGGCATTTTAATATGACTTGTCAATGCTCTGATTTCAGCGATGTGAAACATTGGAAAAAAGATGATTTTTGGGTCTGCTATGTTGTTCTTGCAATATTTTCTCTGTCAGGTGGTTACACTATTAATTTCTAATGGTGAGATGCTATCTTAACCTTTGATCTCTTTGTAGATTTCGAAATGAACTTCCTGAGCCAAGTGCACAGCCAAAGCTTATGGCGCTGAAGAAAGATAAAGATCGGTATGAGATGTTACTTATTTTTCTTTTGTTAATTAGCTTATTATGTTGATGCATTTCGTGTGTGTGTATTTATGTATAACATTTTGAGGATAAGAAAAGATCCAGCCAGAGGTATATTGCTGCAATTCCCTTGTATTCTGGTTGACGAGGCTACTGTGGTGCGGTCTTGGTGGACTTAATTAGGACAACAATAAAGCTCATGGAGCAAGATGAGATGATGTATAATAAAGCAAAAGAAAAGACATATAAATTGATAATGCAGGTCATACCCTAAATAGATTATGTGGAAGACAAGAAATATGCTCATTAATTTGAAGGCAAATGCATAGATCTTATAAGGTGCATGGAAGTGTAGAAACTAGCTTTGGTCTGCTTGAGGTAGCAAAGAGAAAAGGAAGAAGTTTTAGTTTGTTTCCTTCACGCATCCAGATCTTATGATTTGACCTATTTTGGTTAAAATTTACCATGGTAATCTTTCAATGCTTTATTGCAGTTTTACAAGATACACATTCTCATCGTTGGAGAAAAATTACAAGCCCCAACTACATGTTGAGCCAGATCTCGGGATACCACTTGACCTACTTGACCTTAGTGTATACAAGTATCACCTCTGAACTGTTTTACCTATTTTAAAGAATTTTAGCAACTCTTTTTCATGGCTTTGCTGATTTTCTTTTGTCTACTTGCATAATTAGCCCTCCCAGTGTTAGACCACCTCTTGATCCAGAGGATGAGGAATTGTTGCGAGATGATGAAGTAGTTACCCCAGTGAAAAAAGATGGTATAAAAAGAAAAGAACGACCTACGGATAAAGGTGTTTCTTGGCTAGTCAAAACGCAGTATATATCTCCTCTTAGCATGGAATCAGCAAGACAGGTATTAGATAAGTCCAATATTGCTTGTGATATTGTATTGCAAACATTGCTGATGGCTATGTCATGACAATGTGCATTCGTTTTTGCAGTCTTTGACTGAAAAACAAGCAAAAGAACTGCGAGAAATGAAGGGGGGCCGTAGCATATTGGAAAACCTTAATGATAGGTTTGTTATAGTGAACCTGTCCTTTTGAATGCAGAAGCAGACCAGAAAACACTTGTGACATCATTTTCCATTTCTTTTTATTGAAATCATCAATGATCTTTTCAGGGAGAGACAAATTAAGGAAATTGAGGCTTCCTTTGAGGCATGCAAGTTGCGTCCTATTCACGCAACCAATAAAAATTTACAGCCTGTTGAGATTTTGCCTCTGTTACCTGATTTTGAGCGGTATGACTCCTTTTGTCTTTTACTGTTTTACTGTGGAGCAATATATTTTGGTCTAATCTTGATGCAGCTTGGGTTTGCCTCATGTGAGAGTGTCTCTTCTGTATGGGAAAGAAGATATATTTTAGCCATATTAAAATTTAAAACCAGAAATAGAACCTTTTATTGCTGAATTGATGAGAACCTCATCCTTGTTTGCACCTCATATCATTGATACTGAAGCACCGCATTTCAAGTAGCAAGTAAATAAAACAAGAAGTTGAGTCTGTTGTGAATTTTTTTGTAGCTTGCCTAGCTCTGGAAATATGAATGAATTAGCTGTTCTAATAAAGTGAAGAAATCCTCTACTTTAAATATTGTTTATGGACTGACAAACTATTTGTAATGGAGGAGTTGGTTGATGACTGATTGGACATGACCTTGACAATTTAGTCTCCGATGATAGTGTGCATCCCTTCGTGTTCATGATCATCTTGAGCTTTGTTTTTGCCAGATATGATGATCAATTTGTTGCAGCGACATTTGATGGTGCTCCCACAGCGGATTCTGAAATCTACAGCAAGATGGACAAATCTGTTCGAGATGCCCACGAATCACGGGTCAGTTATTTATAAATAAGTTTTGTTGCATAGATGTAATGAAAGGAATAAGTGTTGGTAAAAAAATCAAATCAATCATTAGAAAAGCTTAAAGCGTGGATGTTTACTCATAAGAAGTTTTAGCGCATTGAGAAAATGAATGAGACATTCTGGAATGTTGCTGAAACTACGTTGTTATCTCACCTTGTTGTTTTATATAATGTAAGGTCAGTTAACACTACTCAATGGCTGGATATACTTTACTGCGTGGAATGCAATTTAATGGGAAATTTTAATTGCTCACCCCTGTGCAACACACATACAATTGAAAAGAATGCATGCCGCAACCATTAATTGGATGTTTAACAGCTAAATATGTTATTGATTTGTTGAAGTTGGGGAAAACATATGAATATTTGCCTTTTACTTCTGTTTCCTATAGTGGCCGATGAAGCATATATTGATGTTCTCATCTCTTATATCACAGGCTATTATGAAAAGTTATGTGGCAACAGGCTCAGATTCTGCTAACCCAGAGAAATTCTTGGCGTATATGGTCCCTTCTGTAAATGAGGTAGACACTCTTCGATTTCCCATATTGTATCTTTGAACTGTTATTGTGGTTTAAATTTATTTATGATGTCTATCTATGCCAATCGATGGTTTATTAATGGTTCTTGTATATGGTGGCAGCTATCAAAGGATATGTATGATGAGAATGAAGACGTCTCATTTTCTTGGGTTCGCGAGTACCACTGGGATGTATGTACAATTACTGTTTAAACATTATTTTGCAAACTATTGTTTTGATTCTTTAGTTAACACAAGCCTTTTGTCAATTCAACAGGTGCGGGGTGATGATGCAGATGACCCAACCACATACCTTGTTTCGTTTGATGATGATGAAGCTCGCTACGTGGTATGCACTTAAATTGGATTTCTATTTTCAATGTACATGTTTTCTATTGATTTCTCTGTTACTCACACGTTCTCATCATGATGCAGCCTCTGCCCACAAAGCTTAATTTGAGGAAGAAGAGGGCAATAGAGGGAAGATCTAATGACGAAGTCGAACATTTTCCCATTCCTTCAAGTATTGCTGTAAGGCGAAGAGCGAATGTAACTGCAATAGAATTGAAGGAGCAAGGGGTATGTTAAGAACTATTTTATACAAGTATTTTATAGTGTTTTTTTTATCTGAAGTTCGAATAATCAGAGCATTCATATATTTATTTGTTTGTTTGCATGCATCTTTTATGTGCTGATACCTTCAGGCTTATTCAAATTCAAAGGGTAACAGTTCGAGTTCAAAGATGGGAAGGGTAGATTCCCAAGAGGATCTTGAAAGATCACATAATGGTTCACGGCAACAAGACCCCTATCAATCAAGTGGAGCAGAAGATGACATGTATGATTGATTGCCGTGATCCATTGGATAGAGATAAAATGAGTTGGTTTTAGGTTTTTACTTTGATAGCATGAGAGGCGGAAAATGACATTAGAAACTGTAAAAATGTTGGATATAGTAGGCATCCCTTCAACATGCAGTTGTAATGTTGTCTTTGAAACAATCAGATTGTTCAGTTATTAATACATACACATATATAGTCTTTCAGTTGTCTTTTGATCAACATTTTCTATTTTTTTATTTTTGGGTAAACCTTTATATTTAATTTAGTTCGTTTCAATGGTTCTGCACCTTTTACAACATTGTGGATCTATATTCTAACATCTAACAGACAGCAACTTGCATCGCATTTAGGCAAATCTTGAAAGACCGAGGATGACGATCATGTGTAATTAAGATTTACCTTAACACTAAAAGATGTAGAATTACATTACGATGGAGTCGATATGAAAGTGTTTGACACTTAGTTACCATACTTGAAAGTTAAAGATGATTTGATTCTATGAAAAATTATTTTAAAATTATTATATAAAAGTGTTTGCCACTTCCATAATTTCAAAATTAAGATGATTTAATTTCATGAAATGCTTCTAACATATTTATTATTTTTTAAAAATTATTATTTAAAAATTATAGTGATTATATATTATTAATTTCTATTTTATAGTTGCAAAGTTCGTAATTACTTCACCTAAAAGCAGGGTTACTCCCACTCACAATCAGGAAGTGATTGGACCAATGTATATTTTTTGCAAATTTAAACGAGATCCGTCGTCACACCAAATGAATACAACTGGAAATTTTGCATTATCAAAATAGGTAATGAAACATGAGAAAACCTTGCGAACAGCTTGAATATTTACATTATGCCTATGATAATTTAGAAATAAGTTTACACCAAAAAAATCACTGTGAAACATGATTAAAACAATCTCCAGATTCACCCTTCATGGATAAACTTTGCGACCTTCAGAAATAAAGACTTCTTGATGCAGTTGATGCCCTGTTTGATGATCAACAAAAATACAGGCCATGAGTAAAATCACAAGTGAAGAGTAAAACAACAGCATTAGATGGATCTAAAACACGGACCATGCTTGCCGGCATCTAACAGCTTCCTGACGAACAGCTCTCTTTGGATCATCAAGAGCTCTCGATATGGCTTGCAGTACCTAACATATACAAGGGGGTGATGATGTCAACTGATAAGAACAATGAGTTCTATAGGACTAATGGATTGACTATAGATATCTATGAAATGAAAATTTCTAGTTTTACTGCAACTGATTGCAGAGTAAATGGATACAAATAACTATAATATTTTACAGCTGCACTGTTGATTATTGGGATCTTAACTAACCTCTCTTCTCATGGGATAGATCCGTGCATGAGGAAGTTTAGACATGGCCACAAGACACTGAATTGCTGTCTCTCGAACAAGCTGAAAATGTTAAAAAGCATTCAGTAACTTAATTATCCCTGCTAGTCAATATTATCCAATTCACTGCAGGACAAAACCGCTCAGTATTTCTGCAGTATGGCTAGTTGGCTACTTTGTAAGTTTCATCTAATAATTTCTTTGAATACTACATAGTAGTTGAGTGCAGGTTAACAATATTTATGCATTGCATACTTTGGCTTGATTCTAGATGATAAAATGTAAAGCCACTAAAATACTATCCAGCATGCTTTCTTAAGTTTCTCTACATATAGCCTCATTTTATGAAATGAACAGTAACCATGAAGGAAACTTCCATGAGAAGCTGTTATTACAATCAAGAGGATAAGGATGCCATTAACATGGGAAGAAAAATAATCAAACCACCAGAATGCCATCAGTAGCAATGAAATCAAGGAAACGAGTCAGCATAACTAAAGTTATTTTCAGATAAATATCTCACCATCATATGAGGGTAAGAAATAAGTTTGATAATATGATCAATGATAATATGAGCACACTCTATGACTGCTTCTTGTCCTGCAACAATAAGTACAAAATTTGAACATGAAACACTTAGGCGAAGAGCCATTTGAAAATTGAAAATGATAGAATAGTGCATGCATAACTTGTCTAGGAAAAAAATGATAATTTTCATTCTTCAAAAAGGTATCAGCAGGTCAGGATAGCAAATGATAAACAAACAATGTCTCTATGACAAAATCAAATGGCTAATGACCAGATCCCTTGAGAAGCTTTGATAAAATGTTGCTCTTGCTGAAATCTCCCTCTCCTTTTTATGATAATCCACACTCCTGCATCGACCTAGAGGGGTGGGCAAAAACCCGCGGCCCTGACAAAGCCGTACAGTTCAGTTCGGTTCTAAATCTTAAAAATAACCTAAACCCCATTTTATTGGAAAAACAGTAATTCGAGTTCGGTTTTAGGTTCACTCTGCCGAACCGAATAACCAAACCAAAAAATGGAATATTTCAGTAATTTTGTATACAATAGACTTGAACACACCTAATTACTAGTATATATACATATCATTTGTCACCACTAAAATCAAATCACTTCACCGGCTCACCCTAACCACAACGACCAACCCCCCACCGAAAGCAAGAACAGATGCTTCTGCTAATCTGTTCTGTTCATCGGCCACCATTGCTGCTAATATGCTCTGCTCACTGGCCAATGCTCAACAGGAAACAGCTTCTGCCTTCCAGCTGCCGTTCGTGGTCGACTGCATGTGTGCCGTTGCTGTTCCGTTATCAGCACCGTACACCACCGACTGTGCTTGATAGTTTGGATGTTGCAATTTTGTTTCTTCAGTACTTTCCATTGGCGATTTATATTGATGCTTAACTATTATATTAACTCTTGTTGTAGAGATTTACAGTTTTAAAGTGAGTTTAATAGCATGTTTTTAGTATATTAAGTTTCCTCCTATTGAGGTTTATTCAAAATAAATATGAAATTTTGGATGCCACAAATAGTTTCACATATGATATTTACTGAGAAATTTTGGCATTAAATAATTGATATTGATAGTTGGGTTTTTTGGGCATGTTGGCTGTGATTTCTCTATGGCAGTTTATGTATAGGCTTTAATTGATATTATGATTGTCGTATATGTATAGGAAGGAAGACAATGATAATGATGTACAAGAGGTCAATCATGAAGTACAAGAGGAAAAGATCAATGGGGGCAGAAAAAGAAAAATTCTTTTGAGATTGTTTTTTAGAAACATTTTACGAAGCATCCTGGAGAACAACTCAACTAGGTTTACAAATTGAAAAAAGCATAAATATGCCCAATAGGCCTAGAACTGAATAAACCAAACCAAACCGAACTGTTCAGTTTTAATTCAATTCTTTTAGCTTCGGTTCATATTTGGGTTTTTGAGAGAAATAACCAATTTCAAACAGTTCAGCTCAATTCGGAACTGAACTGAACCGTGTCCACCCCTACCCACCAGGACCATGGATCCGCCCCACCCCGGCCCTAAAATGGGTAGTCAGTTGGGAACATCCAACCCTCTGACCCGTGAAATCTATCTTAAGAAACTTAAAAATGACTAAACTCTAAACTGGTCTTCTTCATACAAGAAATATCTAACATTTGTAATGGCAAAATGATTGGCGTAGTCCAGCTGTGGACCAATTACTAGGTATTATAGAAAGTCACAACTCCAATATGCTCTAGAAAAGAGAAATTTTGAATTCGGAAAATGAAAACATACCGATAGTCTTAACATTTTTATCTGTCAGTATCCCAGATAACACAAGCAGGAGACTGTACACAATATCTTTATCTGAAACATCATTACTTAATATGGATAAACCATCCATCAGTATTGGGATTACCTGCAAGAATAAATATACTGCTTGAGTACAATTAAGAACAGCACAACAACATAAGAAAGTCTAGGATATATCGGCTCTCACCGTTTTGGCATCATTCAAGACAACAATTAGGGGAGTATCCGATATAATATGTGCACAAGCTCGGCACAGAATTGATCTGCAATCAAAAACCACCTTCGGTAATAGATTAAATAGTTGAAATATGCCTTTGAATCAAAACTTGGGCAATAAACGTTTGTTCAAGATGCAGAAACTCACATCAGTTCCAATTAATACTACAGGTTAATTAATTATGTCATGAGGGAATTATGATTATTATCATGATGTGATCTAATGCCTTTGCATCAGTAAGTCCAAGGGTAGTGACAGGATGGTCAGTGAGAGCTCTCTGCTTGTATAAGAGATATATATATATATATAAAGGGATAGGATAACATGATGTTTGAGAATATGGAGCTGAAAAATCATGAGATAAAGATGCAATATTTCATGGCATTATTCTTTTTGCTTTTGTTCATTTGAGTTTCGTTGATTCTTGATTTGACCCTGTATTTATCAATGTATTTTCCCTTCAATTCCCAAATTAGGTGTGCATATGTACTAGAGTCAGACCAAAGCTTGAACAGATAGGCCAACAGCAACAGGCAAAACAAACCCAGACCTATAAATAGCAACTAATTCCAATACGCTCTAGATATGTCCTAGATGAGCAGCATTTTAATAAATAAACATACAATGGTATGAAATAAAACAGGGATCTCATCAAAGCTTAATATAATAGATAAGATACAACATTACGAAAAACAAACTCAAACCTATGCTATATGCATTCTGTTCTACATTTGTTCCATAGGAGGTCTATCAGCATCAAATCAGATACAGGTTCAACAATATGAATTATCAGTCTGTCTTGGTACAAAACATTCAACAAGCAATGCAATAGTGCAAAATGAACAGTTAGACGCAGACATAGATCAATCATATAGCTATAAAAAAAACAGGGTATCTTCTATTAAGAGAAAGCAGTAACAAAGGTATGTACCGTGAGAATGATGAATTAGATTTTATAATCAAAGACTGCAGAATGGGCATAATGGTTGAATAGAAACGTTGCTTATAAAGCGGCCGTATTGTTGCATGTAATTTTCGACTTAAGCAATCTTCAGAATCACCCATAAGAATTTTAAACGCATCTGCTGCATATTTAACAACAGACTCAGAACTGTTTTCTGAGTAATCCTGTTCCAGTGAAAAGGAACCCAGTTTGCTGTTGGACAATAAGCATTCTATAAAAGTCATAGTTATGTCTTTAACTTTTTCATGACCCCGCATAAGCAAACCTTTCCCAATCCATGCCAAGCCAGCAATTGCATGGACTTGAAGTGATCTAATATTTGTAGCACCGCGACATATATCAGTAAGACCAATGGAACTGCCATTCTCCAATCCACCGTTGCTCCTTAAAGTAACACTATCATTGAAACTCCATAACTTTGAGTCAAAAATTATATCCATTGCTTCTTCCAAGGTACAATTACCGTGCACCTCTGTTCCATTGGATTTTAAACCCAATTTGTTAACCATAGAGCCCAATGCCTGAGCTGCTGGAACATTACCCTTGAGTAAGGTTGTCATAAATAGACGTATTACCAGTCTCACATTCGGAATGTGTGTTTGAGGACATGCTGCTATAATTACCGATGCAAATAGTGAACATATCCATGCCTCTCTGCTGGAAGAAATGGATGTCTCTTGTGTAAGCTGAAATTCATTTAGTTGGATAGGAATGTTGGATGCTGCATCTTCCAATGGAAAATAAGTTCCTAATGAAAGGACAGTAAAGGCTTTCTGAAATACTATGTTTTGGCTTTCCACAGAACAACTCCCAACAGCAAGCTTCATTGCCTTCATTGTTGCATCAAGAAGCCCCTGCAGTAACATGAAGATATTAGCACCACATAATTCCTGAAGGCAGACAGAGACTGAAAATAAATAGAACAAGTCTCACCTTTTCATGGACCTGAGAACTGAAAGTCACAGATTTTTCAATCAGGTTCCAAATATTTACAGCAAACCGCAGTAAGACTTCCTCAAAACCTCCAATTTCATGTATCCTGGGACCATTCAAACAACCGTTTTATATTATAGGAGGAAATAATGTCAAATAACAACATCAAAAGAGAAAAAAAAAAAGATTTAACCCACCTTATCAGCTTTAAAATTTCTCAAAAAGCATTCACGAGAACCATATCTTGTTTATGAAGGACTCGGTTTATCTATTAGCTTACCAACAATTAGCTAGTTTCTAAATTGACTGATAAGGCACAGATGCAGGAAATGGTCTTTGACGACCCTGTATTGTTAGAAAAACATTGTACCACACACTGAAAAAAAACCAAGATTGTTGTAGAACTCATTATCCTAAACCAAAAAACTATAAAAAGCAATCATTAACACTTTGAATGTCTTTTTCTATATATTTACAACCAAATTTTGTTCTTTTTATACCCTGCTCCCCTTACTAAGTATCAGTTTCCAGCTGGGTTACTAATGAGAAGAACATGCAATTAAAATGGCTGTCAATTGTTTTTAATAAGATGATAGGACTTAGGGTTAAATTAGGGTTGATTTTTATTGATTGAATCAAAAGAAAGAACAATCTTGACCTACAATTCTCCCAAAACTTCTAATTATTCCTAACTCTAGACAAACTCAAAACATAAACCTTAAATGACTCCTTAATCTATTATTTATACCTGAGCCCTAATTAACAAATAAATACAATTACTAAACTGCCCCTGCCCCCAAAAATTACTAAACTGTCCCTGCCCCTTTATATTTGCGCCTAACATAAGTTTTATTGGTCTAACATAAGACCAGTCAAATCAAATGAACTGAAAAGAAGGAAAGCTTATGTACCTTGGCAGCACCTTATTGGAGTAGCATTCCAAAAGCTGAACTACAACTTCTGCTGACTTAGGATTCCCATGGACCTATGGAAAAAGAATACAAAGAATTAATAATAATTATTTGCCATACAATATTAAAAGCAGCCCATGAAACATCCTCTGTGAGATTTTGGTGAAATCACAACCTTGACAAACTTCAAGGATACTGCTTGTCGCATTTGAAACATAGGCATATCCACTTATTAAAAGCAAAAAGCAGACACATGGCAGAAAGATGCAGAAAAAGCATCTTCTAGGAGTGAGAACATTTCATGACATTGTAAGAAAAGCTTTTCCAGTATAAAGAATAGAGAATTTAGTAGATGTACGTACCAAAACCTCATATAAATTGGCACAAACTGCCTCTTCTAGTCCTTGAACAATTTTCAGCAAATAATTTCGTCCAGTTGCACCTATTTCTGAGATTGCCTCCAGTTTGAGTGGAAATGGCATACTAAAATCATGGGACGATGCCAGTGAAACAATTTTTTCGATGACAACATCCATATAACTCAGTGCTTTCTCTGACTCGTTAAATCTATCAATGAACGAACCAATATGCACCAGTGCCTTCAGTGCCAGCTTCCACAACAAAGTATTTTCAAATTCCGAGATGATGATTGATGTGAAAGTCAACAAAATATTCTCAAATATGGAATTTGATATGATTAAGGAGCCTCCGCTGAATGTACCCAGAATCAGCAAACCCTTCACTGTATATTTGATTCGGGAAAAAGAAAATGTTAGAAAGACTTACTAATAACGTAAAAGGGCATTTAGTGACATCCAAAAAAATATAATAACTAGCCAGAAAACTTCATCAAATCTGCAATTGCAAAATGCAGCAATGTCCATGCAAGAATTTTCTCCTTCCACCAACAGAAGTTTCCTTGCTTTCCTTCACCTAATTGCTATAGAAATATAACCGGAGGTTAAATTTCTGAAAACAAGTACGGATGGACACCCCACACAGATACACATCAATCCCAAGAGGCAGGGATGACCTTTTTAAATCATGGAGCACACGATTTTGAGGACCAGAAACATAAAAAATCTAGGTCCACTTCTGACCAACAGGGGTATCCAAATTCATGCAACGTACACCTCAGATCCTCCCGAATCATCATGGAGAGATTTATTAAGTGAGTGACAAAAGAGTAAACAGTATGCAACTGAAATAAGATGCTTATATTCACACATACAGGTAAAGAAGTGGTTGCCCGACCAAGCAGCAATAATATACGAGTTAAAAAAAGAAAGAAATAAGAATGAACATGTTTTTACCTCCAAAATATACATTTGTCTCATAAGAATCTTCATTGGCACTTGTTTCCAAGGTAGATCTCAAGGCCTTGGCTAGTGAAGCAGAATAGCTCTGGAGCAAGCAGTACCATCTCTCATTTGCAGGAGCAGCCACTGATTTGAATTCCTCAGAACTTGCCATTAACTCTCGGCATGCTGTCATAAGCTCGATGCAGAGATAAAGAGCCCCATGATTAAGCTTTCCCCTAAGTACATTACCATCATTTGGAAAGCAATCCTGAGTTGAATTTCCAACTGAAAGCCCCAAAGGATGCATCAAGCAGGGGAAGAAACTTTCCATAACACTATTGCAAGCGGCTGGGGAAGCCTTTGCAGATACAGATAGGATAGAGCCGACCGCATGTAATTTCTGCTTGCTTTGCAGGGAAATTTCTTTGTAAGTCTTAAAACTAGAGATGGACTTGAATATCAAGTTTATGTCTTCATCGCCAATAATCCAACTTAAAAACAGACCACTATTTTGCTTGAAAACCGTATCCAGAAGATTTAAAGATTCTGTTAAAATAACATTGTCCCGAAAGCCAACACCATCCAGTGATTCTGAAGCAAAGGACAAAGTAGGTTCATGTGAACTATATATTGCATCTTTTATAGAAGACCACATTGCTTTGGCATGTTTTTCAATCCTGTCTGCTCCATATTTCACTGTGCAATGGCTAAGGTATTTCAAGGAATCAACCTGCAAGCATATAAAGACAGTAACTCAGATTCAACATGCCGAAGACACATTGATAAGGCAAATAAGCAAATATTGACGAATTAAAATCAGTCACAACTTTATAAAATTAATATTAATACCAACCTTAGCTGATTGGAGCGAAGAAGAAAGTTTTTCAAGGAGCAATGGGATGGCAAAGGGCTCAAAAAGAGAAGTGGAAGAAAATGCTGCCTGCATAATGTGAGAGAGAGAGAGATTTGGAAACTGTCAAATTAAGCATTTTCAACTGTGGTCATAGTCATAAATTTTAAGTTTCCAGCATCAGACGTGCCGACTACAAAAATCACCCAAAGTTCCATATTGTAGTCAAAATTTATAGCAAGGTTGTAAGAACAGACCATTTTGGCACAAATAAGAGTAAACAAATAATTACCGACAGAACCTCCCAAAAAGCTGAATAATCTACAGCAAAACATCACATACCATTAATGCCCTTGAAAGATCATCCCTTTTCACATCAAAGTCCTCAGCTTTAGACTGTAATAAACAAAAAAATCACACAGGCCAGATCAACAAAGTGAAAATAATGTGAAACAGTAACCCTCAGAAGAAAAAAAGAGATCAAATAAATGCACCCCAAATCAATAACATAAGGCCATATTTACAGTTAATATTGCTTATGCAAGTTAGTATATGACATAGAAGGAAAAAGTAACCACGTAGAACTAATTATATATAAGTTATTGTCATGAACTTATGCTTGCACCAATATGACCCTGAATAAATTGATCAAGAAAATTTGTACGAATTTAATTCAACAGTCAGGGGACAAAAAGAAAAAGTGAATAGATATAGAAAGATACATAGAACCGCACATCTCTCCATAGTAGCTGAACTTGCATATCAAGTGCATGATTGCAGATAACATAAAGAGCAACATTTGCATCAAAGCAGATTTTGAAAAATAGCATACATCCTAAAATTTAAAAGGTAAGTTGAAATCGTAAAAGATGCATGAAATATCAAGTTCAAAACACAAATAATCTCAGAAGCATGTGCAAACAAAGGGAAGGCTTGGGAACAAAATGGTATATAAAGTGAACATTCTCCCACATAAAAACTAAGTGTGGTTAACCCAATAAAACTCTCTCCTTGTGGTATTTAAACTGTTTGAAATAGCATATGCCAATTCCAAAATCAAACACAATTCTATCAAAAGATAAAATAGAATATGGCTGATATAAAATTACGCTTACGTGTGTGAAATGAATAGGGAAGTAACAGCCCAAAATTTCAAAAAGGTCACCGGCAAAATTAGCAAGTAGATCATCTGAAAATAGCTCTGCCGCAACCTCGACAATATGAAATGTTAGCATTAAGCAGTGAGGATCCTTCTCCCCGTCAACAGCTTCACAGATTGCATAAAGAAGATCTTCCCCCTAGACCACATACAGGCAATCTGATGTTACTTAAAACAGAAGAGTATGAAATAAGCTAAGAAATTCAGCAGACAAATGAGACAAACTGAAACGAAGAGAAATATGTTTCTGGGAGGAAGTGAATGTCTCCAGCAGGGGCGTCTGCAAGCACAAACATGAATATGTTGTACGTGTGCATGCTCATGTGAGTGAGAGAGAGAACATTATAACCATAGATCAAAGAGTTTCCACTGTTTCTAATTGTCATTCAGAACTTGGAAAATTGCAATTAAACAACAGAAGATGCCACCACTGGAGGTTTCAGATTTCTTTTATGTTATGGTATTCAAAAGATGTTATTCACTCATAAGGTATAAACTGAAGAAGGGTGAGACCACAAAAAATACCAGTGAAACAACAGCATCAGGGTAACGTTGCAATAGGCACTCCAAAAGTTCGAAGCAAAGCTGCGAAAGAGTCATCAAAATGTGAAGCAACATCAAAAAATTCAACAAGAACTTTTTTAATAGGTTTCTTCAGTAATATATAGGGGAATGCAGGGCCAATTGTCTTACCTTCCTGTCATGCTGCGCCAATGACTGCACCTGGAGGTTTTGTATGTAAGACTGGGCAACTGCTTTTGCATCATTTGTAGTGATCACACCACCGCTACTTTTCCTCCTTAGTAGTGCCAAGCAACCAACAAGTGCACCGCGTAAAGCTTTCCAATCTGCCTGACAAAAGTATAATATCATTTATTCAATTTTGAAACTAAAATCCAAACAACCATTGTATAAACAGAAAATATAGAAGGGTTCATTTTAGTTAAAATGACAGCTTGTAAATAAATGCAATTAAATCTTGGGTAGATAATGCTGCAGAAGAAAAATGCCAGACTGACCAGTCTATCTGTGAAGAATGCTAGCATGCTGTGGATGGTAGCATCATCTAAAGGCTTTGATGCAAGATGTGTAAGCAGTTCTCCAAGGAGAAGAATACCTGAAGAAAGAGAAAGTGTTCAAATATTTTCCAGCATCAACTTCAGATTCATTTAAAACAGATAATAAAATTTAAATGACCATCTAGAATAGTAAAACTTTGTAGTGCTGATTAGATGATTAAATTTAAATGACCATCCAGTTATTTCTACAGAAATTATCTAAAAGGAACAGAAAAATTGTATGCTAATCATCCAAGCCAACACCGATTAATTACTATCTATAAACCTCAATATCCACACAACATACTGAAAGATTACCTCTTGCGCGAATCACATCATCTGTAGTAGTCAAATACATACCCATCTCTCTAACCTGCATACATAATTCATATTACAAAACAGAAAACTACAGAGAAAAGACCAGAAGGGACGAAACCCCACTTTCACACTTCAATACAAAATAAAGATAATTATAAATAAGAAGAAACAATGGAACTAAGCATAACAGATATGATTGTTTGTGATAACGTGAAACATACCAGTGTTTCTATAGTTAACACATTTTTCTTCAATAAAGAAGCAATCACATCCAAGCTTGCAGCCTGCAGTTGACTCTGATTGATAAGTAATATATTACACATGAATTCACGTGAATTAACAATAAATACATAATTTCAGGTTTAATATCTGGTCCTTTACATGCATGTGCAAAATGATAACTCTAATTACACAATTTCAGTGCATCTGAGAGTGCTAGTCTAGAAAGCACTTTCAGGTGTGACTTTTTGCAGAAGCACTCGAAAGCATTTTCTGAACAAGCACCTTTCAGGTACTATCCAAATGCTCTTCAAGTGCCTCTCACCCAAATTGTTTTCTCAAGGCACCTATCAAACTGCTTCTCATAAGAATCAACCTAAGCGCTTTTCTCTATCTGAACCAAAGACAATAAACAGTGCCAGAGGAACTTTTGGCAATTTGAAAGCACTTCCGACGGTGCCATCCCCATTGCAACAAGTTAAAAATTTGAAAAAAAAAAAAAGATCAAGGACTCGATCAATCAATTAATAATTCACTTAATAAACAATTTAGTAATGCCGGTTCATGTTCGGCTCTTCCGTACAAATTTTTAAAACATCTCTCAGAACAGAAACAGAAACTTAACCCCCAAAACAGAGCCGGGTGTGCTGGAAATTAACAAAAATTTACAAAATTTTGGTCCAAGTTCTGATTTTTTAATGCCGCAATACCTTCTCAACGAAACTAATGCAAAATCAAGTTGCAAGAATTGAAAAGTAAATGAAAATAATAAAAGCAGAGTAATTGATTAAGAAGTAACGAACTAGAACCTGGTGAGTCGGGGAGCTAGACAAGTTAACGAACGACTCAATGTGCTGAATCAGCTGACTCGCTTCTGCCATTGCCTTGGGAACAGAGAAAGAGGGAGGGTTTTGGGGAGTTTTAAGGGAGAGACCGAGGAGGAGTGAGCGTAAAATGATTTTGGGAAGGAAGTTATATAAATTGTGAATTGACCCCAAGCATATTTGTTATTTCTCATACGCTACATAATTCTTGTCATTGGTTCTTCTTGCACCTTGATTACTGATTAATGATTTTGGGTTTTGGTTTCTAGTGGTGGTTGAAATATTGGAATTGCGATATTTAATCTATCAAAAATAAAATAAAAATATAAAAAGAGGTGAGACATCTAAGATTCAAACTGAGTGTGTGTTAGACTTAATCTTAAAAAATGTTGAGAAGAAAGTTATAATTTCTCATAGTTTTCTTTATTTCTGTGCTTAGTTTCTCATATTTTTCTTTGATTTTTGTGTTTCAAATTTTCTGCGGTTTGGTTATGAATTTTGGTTTCCAATACCTGGTTAAAACTTAAAACAAAATGATAAACATTCATTTAGAAAATTAAATTAATTTAATGCTTCAGTAATCCCGTGAAAAAGATTAAAAAGAAAATATTAGAGTAAAAAAAAAAGTACCCAAGTATTTCGTCGAACACAATTGATTTGTTCATTAAAGAGAGTTTTGCAAAGAGTTTGACCAATGTTTATTTAGAAAGTTTATCAACCATTCTGAATCAAAGATCATAACTACCACAACAGCATCAACAGCAAAAGATCTCTTTCAGAATTTTAATTCATAATAAAAACAGATTAGTGAAGAAATAAAAAGGAAGAAAAGGGCAGAGGCAAAAGCAGCAAGCTAGATTATTAAGATTGGACATTTCAATTTAAAGCTCCACGATGTGTATGTTTTAGTGGGTTACTATTGCAATGTGGTAGAATGACAAGAGACATTTTCCGAGACTACTTCAAAATCATACAACAAAAACCCGCATTTACAGAACATCGAAGAGAGAAACATTTGTCATCTCAAACCATCAAGCACCGAATTTTCTTCATCACAAGAAGCCTCTTCTAGCATGTCGAGAAATCCTTTACGAGTGGTCCTTTCAACTGCAGAGGCATTATAATGAACCCCAAAAGTAGATGCTGCCTCAAACCTTGTCCACAATTCCTTCTTTAGAGTGTTCTCACCAGGACGTTTGCCCGTCCTGAATGTGCTCTCGGGTTCCTTCCACAGCGGAGTACTTTCTATAAGTGCTGAATTGCCTCCAAAAGGTTCTGTGCAGAAAGAGAAATGTTTGAATAAATTCATGTTTCGTATGACACCTGAGTATAATGAAACTAGATCTAAAAGAATAAAACAGAAACAATACCTGGGAGGTGAGATTTATTTGTCTGGTGACAGCCACTTTGAACATCATTTTCAGTTTCTTTTGATGGTGATGGGTTCAGTTGCAATTTTGCTCCAGAATCAACTGGCAAGGTATCATCAGCAGCAGCTTTTTCAGTTGATATCTCATCAGTTGGCTCCAACAAAACACAACTTTTTGGAGGTGAGAATTTCCAAAGTGGGGATGCTTCCAAGTCTTTCCAAACAATTCCAGATTTACAAGCTTGTCGTATCCCTAAAAGCTCTGGATACTTAAAAGCCAGACCATCAGAATCCTCACTACTGGAGGAGTCAGAAGATTGTGAACCTTTTTGAAGTCCAACAGGAAAGGGGGTGCACCTACGGTCTCTGGCATTGGGTTTACAACAGGACTCAGAAATGGGCTCAAGCATTACACAAGATTTAGGAGGGGACATTTTTAAACATGGAGTCATAACAAACATCGACTGGTCTCTTTTTGAAAACATTGATAAAGAATCAAAACTAGATTCTATTACGTTTCCCCTCATAGCAACTGTAGAATCAGCAGGTTTGCTTGGAGTTGGCTTTATCTCCACACCTTCAAGCAAATCATCATTTGCATCTCCAGGAATAGTTAACGGAGGAGGTATCTCAACAGTACTTTTGGAAGTTATCCTTTCAAAGCGTGATTTCGATGGGTCCTGGCATTTAGATGACAGTGTTTTTGACATAGGAAGAGGTGTGAGCAAAAACAGTTGTCTACCTCTCTCAATAGTGCAATTGGCACGCCAGGACACAAGGGGAGAAGGAGAGATTAATGTGTCCTCATTGTTTACTTCTTCTGGACTCCCAAATTCACAAACATTCTCGTCAATAGTTGTAGAAACAGTTTTACTGATCAAAGACTCTCCCAACTGCTTCTCAGACTCAATAGGACTGCAGAGCACCTTCTGAAATCTGGGGACCCATGGCTGTGATTGTAGAACATGATATTACAGGTCATTCTGCTATAAGATCTATGGAACCAAAAAACATATAGGCCGAAGAAACAGGAAAATTAGAAAATTAACCTTCAAAGTAGAAAGCATTTCTGATAAGACACTTGTGAAAGCTTCAACTTCTTTTCTCCCCTGCTTGCTCATTGTTTTCACTTTAAGCGCTTGCACAACAAGCTCATCAATCTGCAACTCAATGCATCAATTCTGCACAATCAGCCACAGCTAACAGTAAACCATGTTTATAATATAGATCATGAGAGTGAAAATGAAATTATTGTGATAAAACGAGGTCTATCTAAACCATGTCCAACGTCAAACACAACAATCTATGGTGTCTGAGCACACCCGTGCTTGGAAGCAAATTCTTAATTGCTCCAGTCAAAATCATAACAACCAGATTGAGTGTGAGATAAATGCATCGATAAAAGCCAACAAGATCTTACTAGTTACCGCCTTTGTTATAGAACAAACACATAAGGAGAGATAGGAATTTGAAATTTTTTTTCTTAATGGGGAGGAAGAAAAAGAATGCTTCTCTGCCAATGATCCCCCTTAGATCTTTTAACCATTCACCATTTCAGTTTATGCACATATGAGCTCATCTAATGAAATCACATGAGAATTAAGACCAACACATGACAATTAAGAACAACTTAAAAAATTCTAGAACCTAACACAGTCACCGCAGGATTAAGCTCAAATTTGCAGCCTAATGAACTTCAATTCCACTTCCAAATACCTAAAACAAAATAACATGCTATCAGGCATGGCAAATAAAAGTTAAAGGGAATTTCATTCCTAGCAACCAAACGCGGCCTTAGCGTAAATAGACATAATAAACACAAGCAACGGCAAAAAAATTTGTAGAATATGATTAATATAAATATACCTGTTGAAGAAGGGACGACAGATCGGACTGAACGAGCAAGAGCCGGTCTAGGGTACTGTCATCATCCAGTGCCTCGTCTTCGATTTGTCTATCGCTGCGCGATTTCTTCTTCAAATTCGCCGATTTCGAAAGCCTTCCCCCTCCATTATTGTTGTTCGGGAGATCCCGAAGCGGTTTCCTTACTGATTTTGGTTTCACTTCAGTTCTCGGCGGCATCGCGCTCCCCGATCTGGGAACCGGAAATTCGAAATGCGTGTGCTTTGATTTGAATTTTCCCAAGTTTTTGAGGCGGGACTTCTTCTTTTCTTTTTTCAAGTATTTTTTTAAAGAAAGAGACTGGGCCAGTGGGCTAGAGGCCCGGCCCACTGTTACTTTTTAAATAACAAATAAAAAGGAAAAATGCTATGCTCGTTAAAAAGAAACAAAAAAAAAAAAAACTTGAGAAAGTTTGAAACGAAAATCAACATTCACGGGCACGGGCATGTGCTTGGTGGATAAAATGGAGAGCACGATTAGCCGTTCCTTCACACAAATCATGCCCCCTCGATATTAAATATGGGAAGCAGCGAGAAACCGGGAAGTTTTTTCAAAGTTGGTCCACCTTGATCAGAAGTGAGCGTTTAGAGAGACTTAAATTAAGTCCATTTAAAGATTTGATCGAAGTGGATTTTCCTTCTTTTCTCTCTATCTCCGAACTCTCGCACTAAAAAAGCAAATGTTGAGAGTTCAATCTCTTTCCTCTCTCTTTCATTTTCTTTCTTTCTTTCTTTCTTTCTTCCGGTTCGTTCCATTTATTAAGCCTTTCAATTAAATGAATTATAATCAAGGCTCAGTTATATAACACACGTTTTTTCAAGTGAACCCAAAAAATTGACTTTAGTGTCTGAGGATTAACACCATAAAAATCTCCAACATCCCCCCTAATCCTTATCTGTGAACCCAGATATTTTCTGGGAAAGTGACCGTGGTTGTTTGTGTTTGCTCGAGAAAAAAGCTGCTGGTCGAAAATCGTCTCCCCCCATTATTACAAATTTAGGTGTTGGCGTCAGCATCTGGTCGCTCCTCAAACACGACTGGATTTCAGCAGCAACAGCATGGCCGATCATTTCGCTGAAATAAAACTTGCAGAACAAAAAAGCTACAACTCCATTCCCTTCCCTTGGGTTCTGACACCAAACTCTACAACAAATCTGTCTTTTCTGACGGAAACAATCAGAACCCAGAAGCCATTTCTCGAATCTTTATTGCTCAAAGCAGGGGCCGTGCTTCTCAGAGGGTTCGATGTCAAGACAGCCAATGACTTCAACGACGTCGTTGAGGCTTTTGGCTACGAGGAGTTGCCCTACGTCGGCGGTGCTGCTCCCAGAAGCCACGTTGTTGGTCGAGTTTTTACTGCCAATGAATCTTCACTTGATCGTAACATTCCTTTTCACCAGGAAATGGCTTTGGTAATGTTTTTGGTTTCTGGCTTTGAGCAGTTACAAATTTGACCCAAAAACTAAACCTGCTTTTATTGTTGCCTCTATTAGTAATCATTTACAACAAAATAACCTCTATCTCTTTCACAAATTTAACCTTTGATGTATCCTTTATTATAATTTTACCCCAATTAGTGAATTAGATTTTCGAAAACAAAATGCCCTCACAGTGAAGAAACAAGCAAATGGACATATGTTTGGCAATTGGCAGCGATGCTGGTGTCGTTGAAAGCACATTTAAATTGTCAAAATTTGTGTTTTTACTTATTTTATATCAGTATTTGAAGGAAACAAAAGGATGTGCTTTTTCTAGAAGTCATTTTTGGGTTAGAAAATCAAATTGATCTTGTAATGTAAGTATGCAACAAGAAGCTTTATTTCGAATTCCTTTGCACAGGCTTGAGCGTTACATGCTGGTTAGTAGATTCCACATGCGAGCTAAGTCACCAACTATGTTATTTGATACAGAATTTACTGTTGGTACTTTGCTTTGTCTTTGTATTGGACTCACAATTACTGTGCTTTTTCTGCTCAGCTTCCTCAGTTCCCGTCAAAGTTGTTCTTCTTCTGTGAAGTAGAGCCAGTAAGTGGAGGAGACACTCCTCTAGTCCTTAGCCACATTGTCTACGAGAGGATGAAAGAGAGTTACCCTGAATTTGTTCAACAACTAGAGCAGGATGGATTGATTTATACCAGAATATATCAAGAAAAGGATGATCTTTCATCTCCGACCGGCCGCGGCTGGAAATCCATTTTCTTGACTGAAGACAAGAGCCTCGCCGAGGAAAGGTTTGTGTTAACTTGATCATGTTATTAGTACTTGAGAACTTCAGATTATTGAAATTCATATCAATTGGTATATGCGTGCCCTTTATCTTTAGATCAATAATACATGAGCAACAAGTTTCTATTGCATCAAAGCCTAAAAGCCAATTGGGCTAAGGTGCTAGCTTTTAATCCACGTTATTTGACAGTTACAATGTTCACGTCAATACTCTTTTGAGCATTATAAACTTCTATTCAATTAGCGATGATATAATATGGTTCTATCAAATCTTTCAACAGGGCTGCTAATTTGGGCTTGAAATTGGAGTGGATGGAAGACGGTGGAGTGAAGACAGTGTTGGGTCCAATCCCAGCTGTTACGTATGATAAAATCAGGCAACGGAAGATTTGGTTCAATAGCATAGTAATGGCTTATACATGCTGGAAAGACACACAAAATGATCCTGTTAAGGCAGTCACTTTTGGGAATGGTAGTCCATATCCAGAGGATATCGTCTACAACTTAATGAAAATCCTTGAAGAGGAATGTGTTGCCATCCCTTGGCAGAATGGCGACGTTCTGCTGATAGATAACTTGGCTGTGCTTCATGCCCGTAGATCATCCAGTCGTCCTCGCCATATATTGGCTTCTCTTTGCAAGTAGAAAATAAACTCTATTCTTGTGATTTTTATTTTTTTTTTTTGATACACTATTCTTGTGAATTTAATTTCATGCTACTGGTATGCCTGCATTCTTGATTTCACGTTGGACTCCACCTTCCATGATTTGGGTTGATGCGTTTGTGTTCGTCTCATGTTTTATTCACGTCATTTTGAATTTGAGGTAAATATAATGGTACGGGTTCAGGTATCCGAATCGAATGGACTGATCTGAAACGCTTTTGGGTCTCACATTCTAGAGTTAGACTATTGGCACCCCTCTAATCTCCTCATAAGACCTAATTTTTAGTTATATTCATTTTATTTCTGAAAATGTCCCTTTTTTAAGATATACTTTTCTAAGGTCTCAATTTTTATTTGATTTGTTCTATTGTTAAAACTCAAAGTATTATTGTGCTATTTTTTTCATTATTTTTTATTTTATTATTATCCTACACAAATTAAAAAGTTATATGGTTGATAAGTTTTTTATTGTTAATCATTGGCTGAAATAATATCAATTTGAAATTATAATTTCAATGTAATTTTAAGTATAAAAATATTTAATTAATAAGGAATCAAAATAGAATAATAGATTATTCTAAATTTATATAATTTATTTTAGTTAGATAGGAAGTAACATATAAATTTTTTTTTTAAGGATTGATTATGAATTAAGTAATTTGTTGGAAAAAAATTTATATGTGTTTAATTTTCAATTGTCCTTAACTGTAAGTCTATTGTAGGGGGGTTTTGTAAGAAAAATGCAGGGGTGCCAATAGCTCGACTCCACATTCTAATATCTATAGTCCTGGGCCCAATTAGGGTCCAGTTCAGAATCTCGTATCAAAATGAATCTAGACGCGGATACCGTCCAGATGAAATCCCACAGATACCCTTAAAATAAAAATCTCTATGTTACTAAATACGTCACAAAAACTCTACAAAACAGCACGACATCAACAAGAAACGGCAGCGTCAGCACCAACTCTTGTCTCTTTGATCACCTTGAAACTCCGCAGCACTGCAAACAAAAAAACCATCGGCATGGCAGATCATTTCATAGAAATCAAAATCCCACAACAAAGAAACTACAACAACATCAACAATTCCTGTCCTTTCCCTTCAGTTCTCTCTCCAAACCCAGCAACAACGGCAACAGTTTCTCGTTTGGCTGAAAAAGTCAGAACCCAGAAGCCGTTTCTCGACTCTTTGTTGCTGAAAGCAGGATCAGTTCTTTTCAGGGGATTTGATGATGTGAAGACAGCCAAAGAATTCAACGACGTCGTTGAGGCTTTTGGTTACGAGGAGCTGCCTTATGTGGGCGGTGCGGCTCCCAGAACCAACATTGTTGGTAGGGTTTTTACGGCCAATGAGTCCCCGCCTGATCAGAAGATTCCTTTTCACCATGAAATGGCTCAGGTCTGCGGGTTTATTTATTTGTTTATTTTGGTGGTAAACTCTGTCTTTTGAGCATTTATTTGACTTTGAGTGTGATTTAATTTGATCAGAGCGGAGTTGTATGTTTGGAGTACTGTTGAATTGATCCGTTAAAAGCACTTTTGAATTGTCAAAAGTTTTCTTCTTTTAAATTTTTTTTGGAAGGGACAAAATTCGCTTAGCAAAGCAATTGATGAATGATTAGCGTTTCTCTTTTTAGAACTCAGAAAGTGCTTTTGTAAGATGCTGTTTATTTAACACAGTAGCTAGAGTGCAATCTACCCACTTGACAGCAAGAGCACCTCAATTCTGAACATAAATATTCTGAGTTGCCTAAAGCTGTTTAAGCTTGACTTTCATTTAATCTATTTAGCTTCACATGTTTGTTAGTAGTTTGATCAACTAAAGTGTTATCTGATGCAAAGTTCATAGCCTTATCTATTGCTTTTAGTTGGTTTCATCTATGTTTTGGACTCACAGTGCTTATTCGACAGGTTCCTGAGTTCCCATCAAAATTATTCTTCTTTTGTGAAGTGGAGCCAGGAAGTGGGGGAGAAACTCCAATTGTCCTAAGTCACATTGTCTATGAGAGAATGAAGCATAAATACCCTGACTTCGTTGAACAATTAGAACAGCATGGGTTGATTTATACACGTGTGTTAGGAGAAAAGGATGATCCTTCATCTCCAATTGGCCGTGGCTGGAAATCCACTTTCTTGACTGAAGACAAGAGTATTGCTGAAGAAAGGTTTGTGATTTGATCACTAACTAATAGTTGAAATGATTAAGATTCATATAATTTGGTATGCGTAATGTTGTTTGCTTTTTGCATCAATAAATGCATCAGAAACTTCCAGCATTTAGATGATATATTCACACTTCAAATGATGGACAATTAGAGCATTTCTATGCCTAAGAACAGAGACTGAGGGCTCATTTGAAATTAATTAACGTAGCTTTTTCTTTTCTCATGGCTGGTGTAAAATGAAATCACTAGCCGTTGAGTATAAAAAGGCAGACAATTCTTTTTTTATCAAACACTTTAGCTGCTAAACTGTCAAATTAAGTAGAAGCATTGAAAATATAAACTGTAAAATGATGCAAGTAACAGTATTTAGGCCAATATGCTAGTGCTGGAAGATTCGACTGTTAGAATGTTCTTGATTATACTCTGTTTAGCTTAGATTCTTTTCTTAACCTCGAGATAATATTGATGTAGCTCTATTGAATCTTTCAACAGGGCAGCTAGGCTGGGAATGAAGTTGGAATGGATGGAGGATGGTGGAGTGAAGACGATAATGGGGCCAATTCCAGCTATAAAGTATGACGAATCTAGGCAACGAAAAATTTGGTTCAACAGCATGGTAGCTGCTTATACAGGATGGAAAGATGATCGAAATGATCCTGTCAAGGCAGTCACTTTTGGGAATGGTAAGCCGTTGCCAGCTGATATTGTGCATGACTGTCTGAATATTCTTGAAGAGGAAAGTGTTGCGATCCCTTGGCAGAAAGGTGATGTTTTGCTGATAGATAACTGGGCCGTGCTACATGCCCGAAGATCGTTTAATCCTCCTCGCCGTATATTAGCTTCACTTTGCAAGTAAGAAAATGCGCTTCCCTTGTGCGTGATTTCTCATGATCATATGGCTGCTGCTTGTACACTGTGGCTGTCATCTGATATGTGCAAATTATGCATGCATGCAATATGTTCGTGGGTGGCCAAAGCGGCGTTGATGATGAAGCAGAGAAAGTCACATTTGTTGAGATGGTCAACTCAGTAGACTTAGTCAACCTAATTAGGTAGTTGGATAAATAAGCTGCTTAACTTAAGCATAAGTGGTAGCATGGTAGCATGTTTGTTTCCTATTATTTTGGCTTGCTGTTGCAGTTGTTTTGCTACATTATTTGTCACATTTGTAAGGCTATAAATAGCTAAAAGCATCTGAATAATGGAGGACAGATTTTCAGCAACAAAGAACTCTTCCTTTCTCTCTTTTTCCTTAACTTCTTCGACTTCTTCTTCTTCTTCTTTTCTAAGTTCATTCTTATCATCATCTTGTCTGTCAACGTGGACATTTTAGGCTGACTTGGTGGTGAAGAAATATAGAACATGTGAACGTACAAATAAACGTAGAGCATGTTTTCGAGATGATGTTTTGATTCTGATCAGTAAGCCATTGAATTCACATATTTATCAATTGTTGTTGCTGTCTGGTTTCTTATTGGTGCGCAATTGCAAACGGTTTCAAGCCCATTCCAGAATGAAGCCTTTAGTAGTTGCCATTAATTGTAAAATCATACAATTGATACTAGGCTTGAAACTCTTAAAAAGTTTTCATGCACCGTCATTTTAAGTAATCTTCATTTCATGCCTCCGTTAAACGCTTCTTCATCTAATGCGCTGCCCAGAGCCTCCCAACACTTGGCTGCAATGCTGCCCTGATTGGTTTGGTTGGACACTTTTCAAGCATAAATTGCATTTATTCGAGGGATTACATATCGAATAAATAAATTGGATATCCAATGCCAATACAACGATGACAAACGCTTGATTTAAAGCATGAAAGAGTAAGAGACCTTTGTAACTCTCTTGTGTTCATGACATCTAGTTCATTGTTGATTTTTGCTTTTTGGTGTATTTTATGCTTTCTTGTATTTCTCTTGAACTTAGAAATTTTAGTTTATATCTCCCTTCATATTTCTTTACTATTTGATGATCTATATTACAAAAAAGAGTCCAGCTTAACTGTCTCTTTTGAAGGAAATATGTGTGTGTATGTATATGAAAGAAAGTTTTTTGGGCTTGTATTAGTGACTTATATTTAGAGATGATTGTTTTTTAACTTAATGACTTAAAGTAACTTAATTAATTAAGTTAAATAAAGGTGTTTGTTTTTATAATGACAATTTTTACTTAATAAAATAAGTTAATTTTTCTAACCTTTTATTGAATAGAGAAATTTGAGTCAGCCAATTAATTTATAATGTCAAAAATATCTCTATTTTGTAATTTATTTTTCATACATATCCCAAAGCCTACCCATACACGTTTATCTACTAATAATCTCATTTTTATTTTTTTTCAACCGCTATGGAATCCCTCCTCACTTTTCTTCTCTTATCAAGTTCTGGAATCTCCCATTATCGGTAATCAAAGAATGTATTATTCTTAAACTTTTTATGTAATTAAATAATTTATTTTTATTAACAAAGAAATTATATATTATAATTTCAAAATCATTATGTACTTACTTGAATATGATTTTGCTTATATATGATAAAATATTATGGTAATTATGTTCTTTGAGATATATATTATTTATTTAACATTCAAATTTGATAAAGATATTATGGTAATTATGTTCTTTGAAATATATATTATTTATTTAACATTCAAATTTAATAAAGATAAAAATGTAAAAATACATATATTTAGTCGTTAAAGTTAGAAAAAAAATAATTTGACACTTATTTTCAAAGATTCAGATTAAAAAAAATATATATTATTCAGATTCAGATATTCAAGTTTATCTATACTTCAAATCAATTTAGTTCTATTCAAATTTTTTATAAAAAAAAAAATGCTACCTTAATCGAGTGGTGAGATGTGTAAGTTCCAACTCGAGTCTATTAAGGGAACTCACTTAAGTGAATTCTCACATATTTTCTAAAATACAATTTGGGTGAAAGTACACATTTTCCCATTTATCTCCAGCTGGTATGATCTCTTAAAAAAATAAAATAAACACTGACTTTTGAACAGAATAAATTAAAAAAGAAAGAGAAAGAAGAACCATTACCCAAGCCAAGAATTAAACTTGGGGCTTGCGTGCATTACAAAAGCAATTGAACCTTTCCTCAGGTACATTATCCCATTTTATATTGGATCAAAATTTTCTCACAAATGAAATTTTGAAATGATGAAGAAACTAAATCGACACAATACAAAGGGGGAAAAAAATGGACGAATAACCTATAAACACTACTATAAGCACTTTAGAGAAAAATAGTGCTAATATACACACATAACTAAGGAAGATGAATAGGAAAAAGTGGGGTAGAGAAGAAGTAAGGACGTCAAAAGTGGGAAAGAGAACCCATTGCTGCTGTTATCTTCCTTGGACAAGGCCACTAAATACTTGGCTATTCCCGGCAAGAGTTGCCTCCCACTCTACAGATGACAAAAGGATCTGTGACAGGGAAATAACCACTTGCTTCATGTCGGGCCGCAGGATGGGATCCTCATCTACACATTGCTTTGCGAGCATGGCCATCTAGACAAATAAATATTCCAGCAAGAAGAAGTAATGAGGTGAGTTTCTATTTTGTATTGGCGCAATAGAAGTGTCTATTTCTTGACTTCTAAGAGAAAGCTGAGTTCTTTAAAGCCACTAACTTCGATATGCAAAGCTGGGTTCCCTACAAAACCTTAGGGGGAGCATAGACAAAAATGGACTGTTTCTCTGTTACAATTGCTTTTTCAGATCATAACACTCAGTCATATTATTCTTTATAGGTTATGTCACTTCTTTCTCTACATTATGTCTTTGATCGTTATAGTACAAGGGCATTTTTTACTATACGGATGAAAGTATTGTTGAAGAGTGATGGAATTTGTCTACACTGCACCAGGCAATGTGTATTAGCTGAGGTTTTCCCAGAAAAAATATACCAAGAGAGATCAGGAGAAGGTTAAATTTACCTTGAATAAGCAATCATGGGGATATAAATCCATCATATTAGGATCAATATAATCTTTCAAGCTTGACATGCTCATTGAGTCGGGTGAGTTCCTAAGCGCTGCCAACATCTGTAATGTAACAAAGACAACAGATGTAACAAAGACAAAGGGAATTAGTGAGAAAATAACATATCTATCTATTGCATCATTTCTTAGAATTATGCAGTAGCAGAACATACAAAAGATGCCAGTGAACGTCTTTCTTGATTTTTTGACACCATCCCTTCAGTTCTTATGATAGCCTCCTTCCCTGATATGATCTCAAAAAGAACAACACCAAATGCATACACATCACTTTTGGCAGTAGCCAGGCCATCAGTCAAGTATCTGCAGACACAAGTAACAAAACAGATTAAAAGCTGAAAATTTTGTCAAGGATGCACAGTACCAACAAAAATATCATTACATACTCTGGTGCCAAATAACCAAAGGTACCAACAACTTTGGTTGCTGTAGCTTCTCCATCACTTGTTTTTCCAACAAGTTTTGCCAACCCAAAATCTGAAATCTACAAAGAGGGAATAGTAATAGCATCAGTGAGAATATTTATATACTAACAATTCATAAATGAAAAATATAACAAGATTTAAAATGCAAAAACCTTTGCTCGAAAAGCACTGTCAAGTAAAATGTTGCTTGACTTGATATCACGATGGACATAGTGAGTTTTAGTATGTTCATGGATATATTCCAGACCTCTGGCAGCATCAAGTGCAATCTGCACCCTCATGATCCAAGATAATGAGGTTTGACCTTCAAGCAAGTTAAACATTTCCCACTGTAAGTACATGAAACATATTGTGGCAGCAAAGAAGACATGTTGGTAACTAATATTCTTATTGAGAAAACTGTTAAGTAGATGTTGGTAACTAATATTCAACAGAGTGTCTTTAATCCAACTGAGATTCTTGACCACGGGCATTAAACCTCAGGACAAGAACAATAGCATCTCCAGTATTTGAAAAGTTATGACATCTACCTAAGCTAGAGTAAATAAGATTTTAGCTTATCATAATTGGTATATCGGTATTTTGAAAACTCAATATGATAGTCAGGTAAAATCACCACCCCCCCCCCCCCCCCCCCAAAAAAAAAAAACAGAGAGAGAGTAATATGTCATAAAGAAAGCTTTAGCAAAATCTTACCCCTGTTCTGAGGATCATGTAAATGGCTTTTAAGCGAACCCTTTTGGGCATATTCATATATAAGGAAGAGCTCATCCTCTGTAGCAGCATAGCCAATCAATTCTACCTTGACAAGGTTTAAAACCAAGATAGGAGTCAAAGATATGAACAGCTGAAAGCAACATGCATGCTTCACAACTTATAATAATTGGTAATCATTCAAACTGCTAAGAGTATTACCAGGTTAGAATGATGAACTTTGCACAGGATTTTCATCTCTGCCATGAATTCTTTAGTTTTTGTAGCAGTCATCCTTTTGATAGCAACTTCCTAAATGGATGCAAATCCATTAACTTATGTCGACATGATGAATAAGAAAGGTAATTCGAAAATTATGTACACTACTGCAAAGTGCAAACCTGGTTTCGAATGTTGCCATAATACACAGAACCATATGTTCCATGGCCAAGAAGACTTGAATCAGAGAATCCTTCAGTTGCAAAAAGAATTTCATCATATGTGAAAACTACTGGCTTCTCCATGTCAAATACATCAGTCCCAAGAGCTGAAAAGAGAAAACAATATTATCAACTGAAGCACACCAAGCTCAAAATTTTAAAAGTAAAAGATCATTTAGTTGGAGAAGGGACACAAAACACTAAATCTGCAATTGAGAACAGTTGCAACACCCTAAACTTATATTCACTTTAACCACACAATATTATTATTTGGCATCCATTGAAGTTTGTCTTTGTAGATGAACTTACACATAAACAAATAAGTCAGCTGAATTCATTATATGATACTTGGAAATGTATATACGTCTAGAAGAAGTAAGGTGATACTTTGACTGATAGGCAACCAATCCAGAAAGATTCTACCAGCCATTCATACCCAAGAAAAAGGCATTTACCTATTTAAATCCTATACAATTCCCTCTGATAATGTCATTTATATTACATCAAGAATAGAAGCTTCCTCTCAGCTTTCTCTCAGCATCTACAATTTCAGGATACCGATGAAAAAGAATCACGTAACATGCAATTATTTACATGTTATGACTCAAAGAAACTTAGGAGCCTTTAGGCAACAATTCTAGATGATTATATCTTTAAAAATAAAAAAATAATTCGAAAATCTAGGAAAACTGCATTGATCAATAGTTTGAACATTACATTACCCTTGGGAATGGTGATGGGAGGGTTGCTAACTTCACCAGTGGTCTGTATATAATCACCAGACTTGCAGCAAATGTGCCTACCAGAACCACAACAAAAACTTGGCTTCTGAAGGATATGAAACTTATGAGAACTCCTGCCACCAGGATCCTTAGCACTGTTTCCTCGGGCCTCTTTAAAGCAGCTTGATGACCTCAACCAAATACAAACAGCTATGCTCAATATTATAAGACCAAGCCCAACCACTAAACCTCCTATGATCCATCCATATGACATTCGAGCCTTGCGATCCACTTGATTTCCTGAAAATAAAAATGTAGTTGGTCATTATGATCATGCTAGTTGGGGAAATTTAGAAAAATCAAGGAAGAAAAAGCAGGTATGATGAGATCTCTGTTTTTGTGTCTATTCAACTTGAGTGCAAGGGATTTTCGAAGGCTCAAAGATAAGCAATGCAAACTTGACTACATATATCTCAGTAACATTTTAGATTAATGATGTTTTATATACCATTAGACCACACTGTTATTGGTCCAAATAAGTTCTATCTACTTGACATTTAACTTCCATCAAGTCCAGTCAATAACAGCACCATTACTTATCCCAAAAGGGGGAAAAAAAGCACCATTAAACTTGAAAAAAAAAAAAATAACACAATGAATTTGACGAAACAGTTAAATATTTAATGAAAATTTGTGCTATCCATACCTGCAAAATCCTCAACAGAAGGCGCAGGAGCAGGAGGAGGAAGAGTGTCATTCTCCACAGGATAAGGCTCACCAGGAACTATAATAAAGCATATATTGTTAACTTGATAAATAAAAAAGAAACTGCTAGAAAAGAGGAAAATCCTTAAAAAATAAGTTTGGGAAAATGATAAATCGAACTAGTACAGCCGACAACAAGAACAATATAAACAAGAATTGAAGAAAAAAATCAACCTAATCCGAAGAGGAAATCAGTAAAAGAACACCACGAAACCAATTATGCTATTTTTCTATTTCTTTTCTTTCCCCATTGCAGCCTATGCAGAGACCGAGATGTGCCAGCTGTTAATGCTTAATCTCCATTTTCTTAGCATAAATTACAACTGATAATTTTTCCATTTTTTTCTCAAGAAAGTTCAGTCATTTATATTACAATGGAATGCTTACAAAAGCTAGCGAGCTCAAGTTAACAGAACTTATTCCAAGAGCTTTTGTTTCATCTTCGATGCCTGAATTTCCTATTGTTGCCTATAGGATTCTCCAAAGTTGTGGCAAATCGACAATGTGTAACAATGTATTATGCATAGCAAACATACATAATTCCCATCAATAACAACACAAAATATGCCAATCCTCCACATTTGGATACAAAATTCAAACCAATCTCTAAATACAAAATTACTGAACTACCTCAAGCAACCCAAAAGATAAATAGAAAAGGAAGGATAAGATTACTACCAACCTGAATTCAGTGGAATGTAGAACAGATCACCGGCAGTGACATTATTAGGATTCACAATTCCATTCACTTGCTCAATACTATCCATACTAACACCAAACCTGCTAGCCAAGGATTGCACCGTATCCCCGTCTTTCATCACATAACTCATCAAGTAATTCCACAGTCCACTCGAACAACCACAAAACAGCCCCAATGACACAACTGCCCCAGCTCTCGCCATTCTTGTACTATTATCCAAGATAGCAAGCCCATCATAAGCATTCACAACCACATCATACACATACCCACCACTAGATTTCACTGTAAATGTGGTGTTACTCACATAATTCCTAGTTGTTGACAGACAAGAACAGTTTTTCTTAATAAAGATGTAATTTTTCTCATTCCCTTCCACAGTCACATCTTTTGGTAACACATCAAACATGCTTTGGATCACCGACAGTGTCTGGTTTGGTTGCATTTCATAAGCCAAAAACGTTGTGCATAGCCTGGTTGTGTCCGTACAGTTCATGGGCTGTCTGTATGAATTTAAAGATTCAATTCTTGAAACAAAAACAAGAACACATAGCCAAATCAACAAATGTAACCTTCCAAAATCCATTCTTTGATTTTCAGCTATCAGTACTTAGCTGAGACACTAAAGTATAGCTCAACAAGAATGGAGAAAATGATCTTAGAAACTTTAAAAAAAAAAAAAGATAAATTTTTATTCTCAATAATAGATTTGGAATTGATATAAAACCAAAAAAGTAAGATGGGTATCCTGAAAAAAAAATGAGAGAAATGGGATTTTTTTGGTTTTCTTGGAGGAAGTTAAAATGATTAAGGAGGTTTGAAGGACAATAGAAAAAAGGAATGAAGGGGGGAGTGTGAAGAAAGAAACAGCATGTTTTTTGCCAAATTTATGTTTTGTTTTGTTTGGTTTGGTTTGGTTTGGTTTTTGCAGAGTAAGCTGGTAACTGCTTACAGCCTTGCGCTGTGAAAAGAGAAAGCGACTTTCGGACAAGCAGTCTGCAAAAAGAGAGATGAGGATTAGATGAGTTACAATTACAAACAGAGAAGTTACAGAACCACCCACCTGCAGATTTTTGGGTACATTTTTTTATTGTACCAAACTGGCCCTTTTTTATTTAAAAATGGTGGAAAATTCACAAATCTCAAAAAATTTATTATTGTTGATGTTGTTTTTTTTTCTTTAGAGGTTTTATTTTGGACTTCTATTCTATGAACATTATTAGAATTTACTGCAGCCAGCATTGATTTTTGTTTTTATATTTTTTTGGTAAAGGAGATGAAAAAATAAATTTGATACTTTATGACTACCATCTAACTAGTTAATACGTTTTTTTCCCTTTTATTATGGAACTTGGATCTCACTTTTAATAAAAATTACTTATAATGAATACATTATAATCTGAAACAATACATAATGATTACATACATTATAATTTGGAACAATACATAACAATTAGACACTAATAATATATTAACAGTTTATTATTGAAACACTTTTTCTTTTAACGAAAAACTTTTGTTTAGGAAATCTCTTTAATGAGTATAGTACGTAAGTCAAGTCAATAATGAATAAATCATACATATACTAAATAAATAGCTCATAAGATTAACTTTAATATCATGATGAATACATCACAAAAAAGATAAGATAAAATTACAAAGAAATGGGATAAGATTTCTTATACGCATATATAAAAGAGATTAAAGAGAAAAAAAGTACAATGAAGTTGTTTAAAAAATTCTAAAAAAATAGAGTATTCACAATTTTTTTCTTGTTGAATAATAAGTAAAAAAATGCGATATCTTAACGTAATAAAAAGATTAATTTTAATATTAGGATTTATCTCACACCATGTGACCCATCTAAAAAATTAGTATTATATTTATATAGGCACGTTTTATATTCTCTAAAATAAGAATAACAGTAAACTTTTTGGGCAAAAAAAAAAAAAGAGAATGGGACTATGGGAGGAAATTATTTTTGTTTCTTAGAAAAGGAAAAAGAAAAAAAAAGGAAATGAATTTCCAAAAAGAGTAAGGGTAAAATTGGAAAATGAATTCACGAGATAATAGTAATGAAGGCTAGATACGGGGAAAAGAATGGCACAAGTTGCGAAGAGCTGGAAATTGATATTGACACTTCTGGTGGGTCCCAACGTGTCCAGCAATATCTCCAATTAGAGTCAACCTACCATGCAGCGCTGTATCTCATACAGCACATGCATGCAACCGGTACAACCGGTTTTTAACCGGATAATATAATGAAAATTATATTTTTATTTGTTTTTAATGTGAAAAAATTATGAAAAAATTTGGAAAAAAAAGAGTAAAATTTTAATTAAATAAGGAAAAAGATTGTAATAATTTAAAATTTAAAAATAGTACAAAAAATATAAACATATCACAAAATGGTTACATTCCTACTTATTTTGTCACATTCCAATATTTATAATGCATATTTCAAGTTTACTTTTCAAATTCCTATTTCTAGTAATGATTTATCTAAATTTTTGTAAGTTGTTTCAACTCATTTTCCCACTAGCTTTTGGTTCTATATTTCCACTCTTTTCATCAACTTCCATATTTTTTGATAGATATTTCAAGTTTATTTTCATATCTCTACAATTTGTTAAACTTTATCTAGTTTTTGGTAAATTATTTCGATTTATTTTTCCACCACTTTTTTGTTCTATATTCCTACTCGTTTTATTAAATTCCAACATTTTGTTTAGAAATTTCAAGTTCAATTTTTAGATCTCTATTTTCTGTTAAAATTTATCAAATTCTTGTTAAGTTATTTCAACTTTTGGGTTAACTTCTTCTACTCTTGTTTCCACTACTTTTTGGTTCTTTATTCCAATTCTTTTAATTGATTTCTAATATTTTGGTTAAATATTTCAAGTTCATTTTATAGATCTCAACTTATTGTTAAACTTTATCATATTCTTGTTAAGTTCTTCGAACTTTTAGGTTATGCTCCCCAACTCTTGTTTCCACCATTTTTTTTGTTTTATATTTCTACTCTTTTCATTGAATTTAAGTATTTTTCGTGAATGTTTCAAGTTTATTTTTTGATCCCTAATTATTGTTGGATTTATCATATTCTTGGTAACTCTTTCCGAATTTTAGGTTAACCTCTTCAACTCTTTTTTCCACCACTTTTTGGTTTTATATTCCTACTCTTTTTATTGAATTCCAACATTTTATTTGGAAATTTCAAGTTAAATTTCTAAATTCCCACTTTCAATTAAAATTTATCAAATTCTTAGTAAGTTGTTTCAATTTATTTTTCCACCGGTTATTCGTTCTATATTTCCACTCTTCTTATTGAATTCCAAATTTTTAGGTTGATTTTTCAAGTTTATTTTTTATATCTCTATATCCTGTTAGACTTTATCTAGTTATCGTTAAGTTGTTCCAACTTATTTTTCCAGCACTTTGTGGTTCAATATTTCTGCTCTTTTTATTGAATTTCAAATTTTGGGTAAATATGTCAAATTTACTTTTTAGATCCCTACTTTGCGTTAGAATTTATCAAATCTTTGTTAAGTTATTTCAACTTTTGGGTAACTTCTTCCACTCTTGTTCCCACTACTTTTTGTATTTGTATTCCAATTCTTTTAATTAATTTCTAATATTTTGGTTAAATATTTCAAGTTCATTTTATAGATCTCAACTTATTGTTAAACTTTATCATATTTTTCTTAAGTTCTTCGAACTTTTAAGTTATGCTCCTCAACTCTTGTTTTCACCATTTTTTTTGTTCTATATTTCTACTCTTTTCATTTAATTTAAGTATTTTTCGTGAATGTTTCAAGTTTATTTTTTGATCCCTAATTATTGTTGGATTTATCATATTCTTGGTAACTCTTTCCAAATTTTAGGTTAACCTCTTCAACTCTTTTTTCCACCACTTTTTGGTTTTATATTCCTACTCTTTTTATTGAATTCCCACTTTTTGTTTGGAAATTTCAAGTTTAATTTTTAGATCCCCACTTTCCATTAAAATTTATCAAATTCTTGGTAAGTTGTTTCAATTCATTTTTCCACCAGTTATTTGTTCTATATTTCCACTCTTCTTATTAAATTTCAAATTTTTAGGTTAACATTTCAAGTTTATTTTTTATATCTCTATATCCTGTTAGACTTTATCTAGTTATCGCTAAGTTATTCCAACTTATCTTTTCACAACTTTTTTGTTCAATATTTCTACTCTTTTCATTGAATTTCAAATTTTGGGTAAATATGTCAAATTTACTTTTCAGATCCCTATTTCGTGTTTGAATTTATCAAATTCATGATAAGTTATTTCAACTTTTAGGTTAACTTCTTCTACTCTTGTTCCCACAACTTTTTGGTTCTGTATTCCAACTCTTTTTATTGATTTCTAACATTTTACTTAGATATTTCAAGTTTATTTTCTAGTTCTCGACTTATTATTAAACTTTATCATATTTTTGTTAAGTTCTTCAAACTTTTAAGTTATGCTCCTCAACTCTTGTTAAACTCTAATAATGGTTTTATGTTCCTATTATTTTTATTATATTCCAACACTACCAGTACATGTTTCAGGTTCTTTTTTTTTACTAATAATAAATTACTTGTTGAAAATAACAATAATATCAATAAGGCAAATTATGGTTGACCCCTTACTATTTTAACAAATATCAATTTACCACATAATACTAAGAATTTTTTTATTGCAACCCTTCATCATTTTCAACATTTTGAGTCCATAATCTAAGTCCTTTTTTTTTTCATCTTCATTACTTCATGCAATCTTTTGAGTTTGATTGTATGTATACTTGAGCTTTTAACTTTTATACATATCTATTCTCATTGTAATCATTTTAATTAATAGCGTTTAATTATATTAAAAATAAATCTATGCATTTATTTTCATCTTTCTCTTTACTTTTCAAATTAATTGCTTTAGTTTTTCATAACGTCAACGGTAAATAAATAAATAACAAGTAAGAAGGATTGCAATTGCTATGCTTCTAAAGCTATGATGATATAAGTTAAGTTACAAAAATACTTTAATTTACAAGATTAAAGTTTAGTTAATCTATTTTAGTTGAGCATCTCTATTTTTTTTTCTGTGTGCTTGTTGGATATTACTACAGTTATTATTATTAATATCATATCCTGTGGGATTTATAATTAAATATAATAAGAATGTACATATGTCCTACGCTATTTTTGCACTCGATGGATATCATTAACATTTTGATTATGCAATTGATTTTTGCAAGTTACAAAAGAGTGATGATGTATGACAAAACTTCCACGGATAAATTTGTTGTGACCATTCAAAATCTAAAAATTCATTTTTGTAATTTGTAAATAATATTTTCATTGAGGCGGTAGTTTTACTTGCCAAAATTTTTCTATGTATAAATTTTACATAAAAAAGATATATTTTAAACTTTTGTGCTAATATAAAATTAATTTTCTACAAATATATTGATAATTTAATATAGATGAGATATATTACTTTGTAAGTATATTAATAATCACGTTGTGGGTACTAATTAATGCAGTTGTAAATCATTTGAATTAAAAACAAAATAGTTGATGTTTGAATCCATGGGAGTAAATTTAGTTGTTATTAAGCTAAATTAGCCACTTAGGCTTTAGCCCAGTGGTGAACCATTGACCTTATGGTGCGTTTACGTCATAGAATGAGAATGTGGTAGAATAGGAATGGGCTGGGAATGAGAATGAGTTGGAATGAGAATGCGATTTTAATGTTTACTCGGCAAAAATAAATGGGAATGAGAATGTGCTGAAATGTCATTGATGTATTTACTTGACAAAATAAATGGGAATGAGGAATGTGAATGAAAATCAATTTACCAAAATACTTATAGTATTAATAATTAATAAAAATAATTAATTTATCATTATTAACAATATTATCATTATTGTTGTTTTTATTATTACTATTATTATTAACATTTATTATTATTAAATTTTATTGACTTTATTATTTTAGTTATTATTAATTATTGTTATTATTATTTTTATTAATATTATCATTATTAACATTTATTATTATTATTATTAAATTTTATTAACTTTATTATTTTAATTATTATTAATTATTGTTAATATTATTTTTATTAATATTATTATTAACATTTATTATTATTTTTAATTAATATCATTTTTATATCTAGATAATGAAAATTAGATTATTATTACTATTAAATTTTATTAACTTTATTATTTTAGTTATTATTAATTATTTTTATTATTATTTTTATTATTAATAATAAAAATAATGATAAATTAATTATTTTTATTATTTATTATTTTTATAATTATTTTTATTGTTAATAATGATATTATTAATAATAAAAATAAAAATAATTAATAATAACTAAAATAATAAAGTTAATAAAATTTGATAATAATAATAATTATCATTAATGACATTTAAAATAATAATAAATTTTTGATAAATTAAAATAATAAAATTAATTGTGATTTGAATGAGGGTAATTTAGAAAATATGAAAAAATTAGAGGAATACAAAAGTAAACATATATTTCATTCACATTCCCAACCCCCGGGAATGAGATTCCCATTCCTTATTCCCAAATTGTGTGGGACCCACACATTTTATTCTCATTCCCAAATTACATTTTGCCAAGTAAATATATGTTTCATTTTTATTCCTTCATTCTCATTCCTCATTCCATGAAGTAAACACACCATTAAAGTAAAACATGACTATGAGGGCAATAATTCGAGTCCTCATAGACTCAAACTCCCTTAATTAAACATAATTATATGGAGATTATTTGTAAAATTTTTCTCCCTTACGAAATACAAGTGGAGTGGAGACACTCCTCCTCCGTGAGGGTTATTTGTCTGGGCACTTACTTCATAGAATTTAAAATGTAATAATATAAGTCTCAGTTTGTATATCTAATTGTAAATATCAGTGTAATAATCTGCTGTTATAACAGTTGTAAATATCTGTGTAATACAGTAACATGATGCTTAATCAGTTAAAAAAAACTAAATTGAAAAAATTATATTCAAATTCAATTTCTTTTACCACTAGAATAAAAGTATATAAATTAAATTTAGCGAGAATTACAGTGAAAACATATTTCATGTGGCAAAGATTATAACAAGCTTAAGACGTATAAATAAAAATGAATTTAAAAGACTATATTTCTCCCCAATGGCATAAAATGTTTTAAAAGTAAATTTAGTAAAACATACTGCTTACTATGAAAATGAATTTATATTTTTCATATTTTTAAATAATTTAATTTTTTTTGGTTGTGATATAAATTAACTTAATTTCAAAAAAATATAGATATAAATTTAAGATTGAACATATTTTATAATACTTGCACATCATTTAGTAGACAAATCATGTACCCATATAGTGAGTGCAATGTTACTCAAATAATTTAATTTAATTTAGAAATATAACTGTCATGCTTAAATTATATAACTATAAGTATAACATAATACAACATTATTCAATATTAGTTGCATTCAAATTGTAATTATCCATGTTATGTACCATTATGAATTTGATTAATGTTTAACAAAAAAATTATTATAGCAAAAAGGATTAAATAAAATAATTAATCTCACTTAAGATAGTATGAATTAATTTGCACAAGAGATTGATTATGAGTTTTATTTAAAAATATCAAATATTAGATGCTTTATATTTTTGTAATATATGAATATTTGTTTTAGAGGGTATACATAAAACATACTAATATTGGCCACTAATAATAACAACAACAACATTTGAGGGGTAATTACGATGTTTGGAATGATAATTATTTGATAGTTGGATAAATATTGTCCTCATTTTAGTAGGTAGGGATTTAAGTCCTTGAATGTGAATCGTGAGATCCTGGAATTGATTTCTTCTAAATATCTGGAAATAAATCGATTTCGTTATATGTTTAGATACTCGGATTCTAATGTAATTAAAAGTTGATAAAATTATTTTGATAGTTTTGTAAGCAAAATATCATTATATTTATTACATAATATTAAAAATAGTGCAATTAATAAATTAAATTTTTTAATTAATATATAATTATTTCCATTTATTATATTTAAATAGTATTCTCATTAGTACATAAGTTACATTTTTTAAGGCAAAATATCATTAAATTTATAATGTAATATTAAGAAAAATAATATAATTATTTTTATTTAAATATATTAGTCCAATTAATTTTATTTAATTATGTTTCTTTTAGGATATAAGTTAAATATATTAACTATATTTTCCATGAATCAAAAGAAAAAGGAAGTATTTTTTTGGTGTAAAGTTGAGGGGGTCTTTGATAATTTACTAGTTTTGAATTGATTATCTTAATATTTCCTAAAATGAGGGAGTTCTATGATAGTTTCTTTTAACATTTGCCGCTTTAAGCGATTAAAAGGAGCGAATCGGTGGCCGGTTACATCCGCATTATTAAAAAAATAATAAAGGCAGCTGCATGACATGCAGCACTGCATTACAGCCCGACCCCTCCAATTAATCGCCGTGTAAATTTCATAGCTTGCATGTCAAACGGTAGCTTGACTCAATTCTCGTCTGACTTTTTGTCTTTTCAAATTAACAACCCCTTTGTTACCGACACTGAGAAAGCGATCTGCTACTTCTGCATCCACGAGATTGGAAACTGCCAAGTTGAATCGGAGCCGTTTGATTTTAGATTGTTTCAATGCATGATTCATCTGATGATTAAGGCCATGAGATTGACGGTTCCCGTGTGTGTAAATAACTAGGGTGGCAACTTGTGTCTTAATTTATTAACACAAACAAACGCAATATGATATTAACTAGAGAAAACATTTCGTTGAGCTGGAGCCATTCGATTGGAGATCATGGCGAATACAGTGGTGCAAGAAGCAGGGAATAGCAGCCCGAAAGCTTGCGTGGGGGGTAATAAGTCGGATCGGGGACGGGCGATTTGACCGGGTAGGGCCACACGTGGACAGGAGACAACTGTAAGAAAATAATAGCCTAATTGAAACGGAGGACAAAAGCCGAAAGATACCAAACAAGCCCCCACATCGAGACCGATATCATTAAAACTTCGTCTTAAAACATTGTACAACCTACAAAACTATTCCCCATAGATTTTTTTTTTTTAAAAAAAAAGTATACAAAATTATTCCCTAAAAAATTAATCTAGTAATCATTTTTCTCATTTAATTTTTATAATAACGAAAACTTGATAATTTAGACTTATCATTTTTTTTCAGTATTACACTTTAATGTATGAAAAAAAAATTATAGTCTACCCATACTCCAATGGTACATTTACTTCTTGGCTTGGAAAATTAGAATCCGAAATTAAATCATAGACAACATTTACTTTACAAATAAGGGTGAGAATTAAAATTGGAATCAGAAAGATAGGACCCATCTCAACTTGAGAATGGAGAATGGGAGACTAATTTCTATGGAGTGGGAATCAGTCTCACGTTATCGGGAGTACCAATTTTACCACCATAATAATTTATATATTTCAAAAATACCCTCCTTAAAATTAAAAAAATATTAAGAGAACCAACAAGCAAAGCCTCATCATCTCCATCGAACCCTCACAAACAGGCCACTGCAGCCAAAACATTTATGGCCTTCATCGTAGCATTGGGATTAGGCACATCGTCAATAGTCACCGCATCATAACACTGGAATCACATCATCGCTAGTCATCATCTAATTCTAGCTCATTTCGATTTTCTTTTAGTAAATGCATTGTTAATTATATTTTGAAATTTTTATATGGGCATGTCAACAGCCTAGTATTGTGATTGCATCATAAATTTTTGAGTTTACAACAAGCTGAGTCTATATTATTATATGTGGCTTCCTAAACTAAAATGTATGTGAAAATAATAGTCAAAATGATCTGATTTTCTGTCTAAAATAACATGAAATTTCGAGGGGAAGAAAAAGTATTGGGTTGAACAAAAAATTCTTATCCCTTTTTTCTTTTTTATAAAGAACGTGAATTTAAAAAAGTTCTAAATGGATCTCGGAGTTGAGATTATTATTATTTTTTTTTTTTTGAGAAGGAGTTGACATTATTTTAAACTAGATATTGTAGTTTATTTTTGACTAACCGATTTTGGGTGATGTCAACATCGTATTAATTTATTAAACATATCTGTAATTGGACACAACATGGTTGACAAACTTGGTTTCCTTATTTTCACAACCCGAAGTTAATTTATAGCCTTTGAAAACCACTTTTTCGGGATCCTTAAAAAAGAAAAAAAAAAAAAAAAGATGATAGATGATGAAGTGACAGTAAACAAAAAGTTCAAAGAAACAATCATTGTGTTGAATTTTAAATCTCAAGCATTGTTCATCACGAAAGAAAAAATAAATAAAATTAAAAATAAAATCTTAATCAATGAATTTCTGGTTAAATGATAAAATGTCTCACTCCTCCAATGCCCTGAAATATAATTGCCCCTAATTGTGCTGAATTGTTGATTGTTGCATAAACAATCCTTTTAAAACAAAAAAGAGGAAGAAGAAGAAGGAAGAAAATGGAAGATTTTTTATTATATCTTCACCTGCTAACTTGCAATAAATTATTATTATTTTTTATTATTTTTCGAAAGAGGTATTATGGGGCCTATATATGCAAGCAATGGCACAATAAGAATGAGACGTGTAGGCACGAATTAATTAGTTGGTTGAATATCTTTTGGTCCATATGATTTATTTTTATTATTTTATATTTTCATTCAACTAATGAATTAATGACACATCAATTTGTACAAGATAAATTTATACAAGAGTTTGTACATGTATTGTCGCTCTTAAATTAATTGGGGTTGCCTGCCAAAATGGGAACCTAATCAAAGACTCATTTTCGAAACTAAGAAACAAAAAAGCATTAGGAGGAAAGTGGACCCAATTGTCCACATCATCTGCATGTGGGCTTGTGGCTGGAAAAATTATCGACCGTGCATGTGACATTAGATAATGTTAAAACTTTCCCACACAGCTCTAATTATCTAATGCCACTGTTTATGTTTAGTAAACCTTAGTTGTCATATGATAAGAAACCTTTATAATTAATTAATTAATTAAACAAATCAGTATTTGGTCAAATGTCACTTTAATATACGTAACACAACGCACGCACGTTACTAGAATTCACGACATTGAGGATTTTCAAGATAGAATTGATCGTATATGATGTATTGTTATCACTTTGAAATTATTATTTTTTTCCCCCGTGTCATTAACCTAATTGTTACTTAAAATTCTTTAACGATGTTGTTCAATTTATTTAAGTTTTGTTTGATATAGCCCTTCACATATAGCTTTGGCTATTAAAGATTTTAGAAATAGAGTTTTTACCCTAAAAAAGAACTAGTTATTTAGTTGTCGATGAGAGTTTTTATTAAAAAGTTACAAAACTATTTTAATATGTAGGTTTTTATAAAGTTACGTTGCGAAATGAATGGAATAAATAAATAATATTTCAGACATTTTAACATTTAAAAAAAATCAATTTTTACTTGCAAAATTTCAAAATTTAATTTTTTGTTCAAAATTTAAAAAAAAAAAGTTAAAGAACAAAAAATTTATATAATTACTATTAAAAAAATCATATCAAATAAACATTTAGTGTCTTTTTGTACAAGTAATGTGAAGCAAATTAATCATATCGTGTGGATCTATAGTAACAAAATATGCAATGAAGTGCACTTTCGTGGGGTCACAAATACATCAATTTTAGGCCCCCACAAACTTTGGATCTTGTTCTAGCTAGTGCTTTACAATCGGATTAAGGCTGTTCAATTATCAACCGTAATAAATTCAGTGTTTAGTTTATTTGTTTTCTTTAGATAAGAAAATTGACCTTTTTATTTTTAATGATGGCACATGCTTAAGACTTCATTGTTGTCAGAAGATCCCCAAAAGCATATGCACTCTTTTATGAGAAAATTACCAGCTGTTTGTATACATGAAAAGTCCTTATGAACTTGGGAGTGATCTATAAAGAATTATTTTTGTAAATGTTTTACATTATTTCTTAAATTATTTTTTTTTTGACACTTTTGACGTGTAAAATCTTTGTAATCACGTATTAAGCTGTCATTATCCTGCACTGCAAAATTGATTAAGATTGGCATTAATTTCTTAAGATTTTGTGAGCGAACTTAACGTGCATGGCACGGGATACCAATATTGTTAATTTAATGCAGAAACAAGAAGCAACCCATGTGAAATTAGGTTATTGATTTGACGTATACATGTTTAGTTTAGTTCATTACACGACACAGCTAGAGCTAAGTGGAAGATCCTGCAGCAAAAAGGAAAAGCCAAAAAACACACTTCCGTAGCTGTAAGTTTTGTAATTACTCATTTTAGATTGGGTGGCATTATTTTTAATAATAAAATCTTTCTGAAAGAAAATTGTATATATATATGTAAAGATGACAAGTCGTGAGTGAAAGCAATAATGGCTGAAAGTGACCCGGCCCAAAAATTTTGCCATCGCTGGCTGGGTTTAGTTGAGTAAATGCAGAGCGAGAGAGTGTTTTCATTAACCTGCATTTTTCTGAGGCATCTGAACTTGATAATGTACTTTGGTCTTGGAATTTTCTGAATCAAGAAGGCACGAGTTTTTGAGTTCAGTTCATGGGACCCTTAAAACATTTCTTCTTCTGCAGATGTTAGTGGGATTGAGATTGACAGACCTCTTGAGTTATTTGTAGGGATAGATTTTCAAGTTGGTTTCGATAGACCTCTGAGTTAAACTACAAATTTAAGAACTTAAATTTCCAATAAACTTGACATTGTGGATTGCAACCCATCTACAGTTGTGCATAATTTTAGCATGGCATTGCCTAAGTAAAGCCCTATTATTACATGCTTCTTTATGAACTACCCGGTCATTGATAGGAACAAAGGTGGTTAATGGGCCGAGAAGAACAAAAAATCTTGACTGATGATGGGCTTTCTTTTTAGCATAATCTAGGTCCATGCTTAAACTATTAGGCCTCTTCGTTTTGAACCCAAAACAGCAAGTTTTGCCAGGGTTCAGTGCTTCAAAACTCTGCTATGAATTATTACTAACATTTTATCTATATGATTGAGGTCAATGGTGTAATGTTCTTTCTCTTTTTATTCTTATTTTGTACTAACAACGCCATCTTTTTTATGTATGATCAAAATCATCAAGAACCCCTTTTGATAAACAGGCTTAGCTTTACTTTTTGCAAAGAGGGCCCTCAATCAAACAACTTTTATTTTTATTATCATTATTTTTTTTCAAGTCTTTAAAAGAAGAAAATGTCCTATTGTGTATAGTGGGAATGTAGGGAACTCACTGACCTTTGCACTTTAGAATTTGGGTTGTTGAGGCTTCAACTTGAGATAATGTTATTTTATTTTTCTTGGACTTGATCCTTTCTTCTTTTTTTTTTTAAGATCTTCATAAATTGTGCCATAATAGCTTTCTCTCACGTCCAATTTAAAAATTCCACGTTTTATTAGTTAACAATTTCTGGGGGACCCTTTAAATCATCCATCCCTTTCTTTTGTGTATTTAAATCTAGCAATTGATTGCCAAAAATTTCTCAAGTAAATGTCAATGTTATACCAACTTTTAGTAATTTAATTAATAACCAAAATATATAAGATTTCATCGTTGGCGTTTTCTGGAATTAGTTTATTTAAAAACCATTTTTGTAGATTAAAAAAACTAAAATTGAATTCCAAAGTTCAAAATGTTTAATATAGGGGAAACTTGTGGTGCAACTGTGAGTCTGTGATACCGTGCCACAGTTGCATCTGCACCTAGCCGTTGGATGCCAGTGGACCCCACCAATTCAATTGCATCTAACGACTAGATGCAACTGTGGTACGGTACCACAGTTGTACCATAGCCTGATCCTACTATGTATCGAAAGAGTGAAAAATGAATAATTCTACACGTTTTAAAAATCATTTTAACAAAATAAATGTATAAAAAAACAGTGGCAATTTTGAACAATGAATTTTTTGTTTTTCAAATCTCGTTTTCGAGCCATTGGGCTCGTAGTCCAATTAAAACACATGCTCTCAAAAAAACATGTGCGCTCAAAGTGTCATCAACTTTAATGGTATAATTCGAGTCACAATTTTTGTTTTGGGGGGCTTCTAATTTTGTGGATTGTGTTATAATAGACGTGATCTAAGAATAGTCTTAGTAGATTTTTTACTGTGGTATATATGAGAGTGTTAAAAAAAAATTATTTTAACAAATAATAAATACAATTTAATTCATACAACAAACTAACAAAGAGTCAATAAATTTGATAATTTTTACCCAATAATTCATATATATTCCTTGTTTAGTGCAGAAAAGAAAAAGGTGAGAGGGTGAAATAGAGCATTTTTCTGTTGTATGGAAAAGAACAAAACTGCTTTTTGGATTTTATTTTTAAATTGGCCTAATTAATTATTTGTCATGTATAAGAAAAAAAAATCCCCTGTGATAGACTAGACACTAGGTGAATGAACAATAATTTTAGTGACGGCACATAAAGGGTTCACACTAGCCATTCCTGGCATAATGGCTTTTTCTTCATTTCATATAAAGGGCAAATGGGATAGATACGACTTGATAAGAAAGCACTTTTTTTTTTCTTTTTTTTTTTCATTCAAATTTTAATGTTCCTCATTTTTTGGCAAAATGCTACTATGATCAAGAAAGCACTTTCTATTTTTACCTAGTCATAATATGTGGAGAAGAGAGAGCACACTTTTCTCTCACGTGCCCCAAAAAAAAAAAAAAAAAATTGTAGATCATAGATATATTTATTCGCATTGATAGACTCGATAGTTTGTGTTCTTTTCATGAAGAAGATTTTGCCTCTTTTTTTTTGGTAATTTATTGAATAAAATGAATTAGCTTTCTTTTTTTAAAAAAGGGTACTTTAATTTAATTCAATTGATCAATATCATCTAACCGGACCAACGTTAATTTGTTTGAATTCATGATTATTACACGAAACGAATAAATTCCTTCAAGTGGATCAATTTAGATTTAGTAATTCGCATGTGAAAATTAGGAGAAACTTTCTCACTTAATAAATTCAGAATGAATCTTGATTTATTAATATTAATTTTTAAATTATATTTAATAGACTATTAGACTATATTATCATTGTCTGAATTTAGACTCATGTAAACTCTTAATTGAACATGTTAGAAATAATATAGTTTAATAGAATATATTATCATTGTCTGAATTTAGACTCATGTAAACTCTTAATAAAAAAAAAAAAGAGTATATATACAGAGTATTTTGGATTTCAATTTAGTTCTTTCGAAGTTAAAAAAAGAAAAGAAAAGAAAAATAAAAAATAAAACTAGTCAGATTTGACATCACTACTCATTTGAAAAAACTAACTTAATCTGGTTATATTTTAGATTTGTTTAAAACTTCGAGATTTTTATCCAAGTGTCAACCAATAATCACACACCATTTGCTTGCTCATAACTCGTTCAATGGTCATATTTTTTCGACTTCAACTTTGCTTTGTTGCGCATGCGTTTCGGGAGCTAAATTAAGACATTTGTAAAGGGTCTTCATTTGCTTTTAATGTAATCTTGACTTAATCAACTAATCAAGCAATCATGTAAACCCATAAGCAAGTCATCATCAAATTCAAAGCAAGTAGACTCCTAAAACCCTATAAATATTATAATTTTAAAGAGGATGAATGATTGACTAAAATAATAACATTTAGGCTATATAAAAATATATAATTTTTTTTTTTCCTTTCTGTTCGTGCGGTAGAAGAACCTTCTTTATGCCCTGTATCACGGACACAAATTATTCGAGCCACATCTCAACCAATAACTATCAAACTAAAGAGAACTTTTCATTGAAATGGTTGTTATCAATATCCTGCCCCTTAGCAAGAAACCCTAATGCTTCTAATTATCACAATCACAACCCAATACCCTCTTGCTTCGAAAGAACATTGCTTTCTCTTCGTAACCTCACTCTTGTTTTCATTTTTTTTTTCTTTCCCTAATTAATTTGTAGTAAACTTAGAAACCCTTTAGCACTTCACCCTTCAAAAGACTATCGTAAACATTATATATTTACATATCATACGTAAATTAGAATATTAAAATGCTTATCTCATAATTTTCCTCGCTTCTCACGTCTTTTTATTAGTCACTCGATCAATATGGTGTGCCAGTGATTTCAACATTTGATATTAGAGCAATTATGAAGTTAATACAATCAAATTAGAAGAATGAAAAATCCCTGTAATGGGTCCTCTCCTCGCTGCTTATCATCATACATGATCTTTATGCTTGGTGCAATGACGGCGCATGCATGGCACAGTGATGAATATATGAAAGTGAAAGGGAAGAAGCAAGTAAAAAAAGGACGTAACAACAAAAAACTATCAAAAAGAAAAGTGATGGAGCAATTGATTGAAATGAAGAAAAATTACGAGTTAATGGACGAAGCCGCGGAAGGGGGGGAATGTATCATCAAAGTGAATGAAGTGATTGCGATCATGATGAAGATCATCATCATCATTATTATTATTATTATTTTCTCTGGATGATGATATAAAGTAGTTGGTGGGGTCTGCCCATAAAAGGATATGGATCAATGTTATATGGCTCTTGTTTACGGTTGGTCTTGTTGCAACTTTGATGTTTCGAAACGAGCCTGAAAAATTAAAAATAAATAAAATAAAATAAAAGAAAAAGATTAAAAAACAAAAAAGGATTTGTAAGTTGTAACAAATGCGGGCAATCAGACTCTTTGTAGAACGCACGCTCTGCCCTTTTCTTGCTAATTTCACAAATGCCCAACGCATGAGTAAGAACGAAATGAGACAAGTGTTCGACGTGGAGAAATGAAAATATAGATGCTGATGCGCATTCAAAATTACTATTGCTAGATATCAAAAAGCTTTATTCAAAATTAGTAATTATTTTTAGGTGCGAACGTTCTCATTTTTTTATTCAGATGCGCTACTAAACTATACAATTTAATATAATTCTATTAAATAATATGGTTTAATAGTGAAATGAAAATTCACTCTAGGAAACTATATGATTTAATAGAGTGTTCGTATAAAAAAAAAATGAGAGTGTCCGCATTAAAGAAGACAACCCGCAAACAAATTAGCACTCATCCAAACAGAACCTCAGCACGCTGCGTGATCATGCTTTTGATCCTCATTCCACCAAGTCAACACAGTCAATGGCCGTGTAAACATCATAAATCGGACGGTGGAGATCATCTCATCAGGCCGACAACCCCGCGAAAAGACTGGGGCACCTTTAAGTGCGCCATGTGTCTGTCTTCCAATAAACTTATCCCTTCATCTAAGGAACAGTCCCCCTGGCCCTGACCCCTCTCGCAAAACAAATAATGCTCCCACTGTTTGACGTGACTAATACTTCACGAGGCGTTTTACTTTTCCCCCACTTTAATTGTGCTGTTGCATTGATCACCACTGTTGGTTTTGGAATTAAAATGGGCCGGGGGAATGGAAATCAACTTCAGGTGGCTGGATTAAAAGATTGGGATACAGATCAAGAGGATGTATACGTGCACTTTGTTGAGGGATGAGGAGATGGTGATGGCGATGGTGATGGGCGGAGTTGATAATTTAGGAACACTGAATACTGTTAAGTACGCGGTGTATTGGATTGAAACCTAACTAAAGGGCGGAAAAGATTCGAGATTCCACTTCCACGCGACCTAAGTAGCAATTGTCACTAGGCAAGGGGAGATGCTCCAAGGTTAAATCATAGGCTCCTCTTTTTACTATTGTGTAGGCAGTCCGTCGTCATCTTTTATTCTTCGTACTTCGCGACCGCAGTTGATTTGTCTCATAACCAGTTAAGTTTGGTCCGTATATTTGTTTTAAGGGTTGTGCGATTAAATGTGGCTGGTGTTAAACTGTTTATTGGTCGAGTTGCGGGCCCCACAACACAGCTGTATTCAATAAGAAATTGCCGCACGCACTTGCGTCTTATAAGCTGCACTGTTACACGCGCTCATTGAAATTTTGGATTTTAGTCATAAAACGGTGATCGGGTGTTGAGATTCTAAATAGGAGTTGTGCCATTAGTTAGAATCTTAACTGAGCGCGCCTGATCTCTTGTAGTAATTATGCTTAGAATTTTAATGGGTGAAACTTTATTTTTAAACTGTGGACTGACTTGATCGAATTATTTTTAAACAATTTTTTAAGCTGATTATTTAAATTTCAAGAAATATAAAATTAAAAAAATTAATTTAAACTTCATTTACTCCTTTAATTTTTTTAATTTATTTAAAATTGACTAGCCTAACTTGTCTTTGTATTTAAATTCAGGTGGACAGATAAATAAAGATAAATGAAAATCATTAAAAAAAACACACACACTAGCGTCATAAATGATAGAAATGTGTGCATTGCTGACATCATTAGAACACTCGCCGGACGCGCTAAATTCGCGAGTAGGGAGAGCTCCCCGAAAAATACATACGGAAGTAACGGAAGTCGTTGTATCGTATTTGTACGTAAAAATTACCGCCGACTCGCAAAGAAGATGGGGCGTTAAAGCTCGAACGTGTGGGTCGGTCGGAGGCTAAAAAGTGAAAATCGAAAACGAGCCAGTCGCATTCACGACCGCGAACTCATCGGTGGTCCCCACACCAACAGAGGAAAAGCCACTACTTCCGTCAATCGACACGTATCCAACTCAGTCATTTTATCAAAGGGCTACGTAGGTGAAAGCCGAGGCCTGAGAGCCTAAGGGCCTGAGGTTTCGTCTCTCAGTATCCAAAACCCAGGCACCAATTAGCCGACCAAGCCAGACCAAACCAGACCCTCGGGTCAGTTGTTTCGAGGTCTAAGCTAACCATGTGGCCTGGTTTAGGTTAACCCTTGTTTGTGGTCAAGGTTAAGGTTGTTTGTCTCCTCTCGTCATCATGATTGAAGTCACAAGGCGTAGCATATGTTATTCTTTTCGGACAAAGAATGATGGGTGGCTGTTTTTTGTTTACTAGGAAAATGTGTAATGCTCATTGCTTTTATTTTAATTATATCTTACTTTTTTTTTTTTTACATGCCAAGATTTTACCCCCTGGCATTTCTTTAATATATAATAACATGCTATAGCTGTATTTACACATTGATTAAACTTAAGAAATTAGAACACACAATATGGTATATGAATCGATTTTATATGAAGTAATATATATATAATTATACTAAAATAATAAATAATTACTATGTTTTAAGCCACATGACAACATAATAATTTTTCTTTTAAATAAAGATAAATTAATCTTACACTTATAAATATTTATACGAGAAGAAGAAGTCTCCATGAAAAATTAAACTATTTCTCTCCATTTTATCATTCAACCAATGACTTAATAAGTGACAATAATTGAATTAGGTTAAATATCTTCACTTAATACCCTTTTTTTTTTTAAAAAAAAAGCATCAATAGACAATATCAATTATTGAAAGCGTATAAATACGATAATTAAATATAAAAACGAGCTCATCATTTTTTTAAAAAAATTATTTTCTGTCTTGACCAATGACCAATAGCAATATTAATGTTAGGCAGTCACCGCGTGGTTATTTGTAGAAGACACATTTTTTTTTTCGCCGACCAAATCTTGATACTATAAATCTTTGAATCGTAACCCTATCATATTAAACAAAAATGCCATTGGTCCCTGTCTACGAGAACAAGAGACTGTTGCTTTCTGAAAATAACTCATTTGAATGGAATTTTTTTCCTTCTACATTCAAACTACACATACAGAAGCATCATTTTCAAATATATATTGTTACGAATATGACTGTCACATATGAGATAATGTATATAATATATATAATATGTGCCCACGGTATTTTGCTCGGAATTTTTACCAAATTTGATGCTCGCGATACAATTCATGTTGCGGAAATACTTTTATTGATCGACAACAATTCAACATCCATCTTATTTGAAAGTAACGCATTTCGATTTTTTTTTTAATTTATTAACATCCCCGCACGTGGGGTGAGAGAAATTTGTCAAAAATAGGTTTGACATTTTAATTTCAAAGTATTTAAATAAACTATAATTTTTAAAAAATTAAATTAAATTAGGTAAGTTGCTTGCCGGTCCAATTAAGTGTTACTTTCTTTCAATGTTCTTAATAATAAAACCTAACCAAATTAAAACTCGATTCAACTTGTTTAGATTAATAAAGTAAACCAAATTGACGTAAATATACCAATTAAGTCAGTTTATAAAAATCAAACGGATTAGTATTGAGTGATGCGTAATTTATTATTTAGTATTATGCAGACCGTTTAATTTTTATAAATATAATTAGAAAATTAAAATGGAGGGGAAAAAATAACAAAAAAAATACAAGAGAGTCATTAAAAAGATCACGCAAGGACAAAATGGTCATGAAAGTTCGGTTTGTTTGGTGAGCCGCTGAAAAGAATAATATTACACAACACGTATATCATCAATTCCCGTAAACATTTGGCGATTATCAGACGATTCCCTTTTTCCTGATTTATTAAACAAAGTTGACTAGCGTACGGACGGGACCATAGGTTTTACGATACCACACACCCGAAAGCAGCAAAGAAAGAATATAAGAGCCCTTCCTTTTAACCTTTAAGCTGCAGAGATCAGATCGGCGGAATCGTGTCAGATCCTGTCCACGTGACACATATCCCCAGATGATGAAACAATCAGACGGTCAGAAATCATCGCGGACGCTTGATATGATGGACAGGACCTCTTGAGATACTTGCTTTTGTGGCACGGGAGAGAGGGCCGGACAACGATATCATAGGATCTGCATGCTTTAACTGCACGAGCCCTGCAATTATGGATCCGATCCTGCAAATAATCTCTACATGTATTCAAAAAATACATACATACATTAAAAAAAAAAAAAAAAAAATTCCAAAGCCATTACCCATACGTCCATCACTTTCTTGACCAGAAAGAAAGCAACCCCATGTAATTTTTTAAATTTACTTTAAGCCTCCCTCAGGGCGTCAATTATGTCCTGCTTATCCAAATTAATTATAACATAATTAGCAGAAAAAGTCACGACTTAAGTTTCTTTGACGTGTAGGCAACACTCATTTGCGTAGATGTGTTAATACATAATACGAACAATTTGTCTACTAATGGTTCTCACTCAAGAAGGGCATTTTTGTCAATTAATATTGGGATGAAGTGGATTGACAAGATATGAGACACGATGTGTAAGAAAATTAAGCATGCAGCCCAACTAAAAGTTGGTGCTAAATTTAGGACTCTAATTTTAGGGAGAGGTAGTAGAATTATTTTAAAAAGAAATTTAAAAAAAAAAAATAGTTCCTCATGTGATTGGCCACGTTTCTTCCTACAGATCTTTAATCTTAAGTTTGACCATTTATGGAATTATAAAACAGCTTCTTAATGAATGTCAAAATAAATAGGATTTTTCTGGTTTCTTATCCCGGTATTTTGAAGAAATTTTCTTTGATGTTTGACTGAAATTTAGATGAACCCATCATCTTAAAGGTTTGTAACAAACCACACTTAAGAACGAACTAATTACTCTAATGTCATAATTAGATAGTAAAAAAATCTTCTATGTTACGAAGATATCGAGTTGATAATAAGATCTAATAATCTCTTGTTACAGTGACACTTTCACTCATTCATAATAATGTGAAAAATTATTAGCTGAAGATACAAATAAATTATTAGTTACATTCAATCAAATTACATTTCACCTACAATTATGACTAAATAATTGTATGATCAAATCACGAATCTCCATTGTAATTGATTCATACCTAATAAAAGTACTTATGTTTCACCTAAGACTCTGTTAGAGAAAATATCTTGGTTCTTATAGGCCAATAAAAGCTTAAAAGCACTCTTGTCACAAAAGTTTAACTAAATTACCTTTAATTAACAAGAACAAGCGACTATTTAATTATCATATAACCACCCTCACTCTAATCCATAATCTTTCTTAATTATCTTGTCACTTTCACTCCCTCGCTCTCTCTCTCTCTCTCTCTCTCTCTCTCTCTCTCTCGGACAAAACTCTAATAAAGGGGGGATGTTTGGGGCAGTGTGCTCATAAGTCTATCGAGCAAAGCTGGTCTTGTTTCACTGTCTTTCTTTGTATGCAAATCAAAGGAAAAGAGAAAAAGAAAAATGAGAGAGTCAGCAGGTCAGCAACAGGCAAACAACAACAGCACGCTTTGCTTCCTGAACTAAGCAACCTAACGTTGTTGTTATTCAGACACACCCCTTCTCTCCCTCCTCTTTGGTTGCGTGTGTGTTATGATCTTTTAATAGCTTCCTGTTCTTGTGTTTGTGCAAGAGAATCTCTATCTTTCTCTCTTTTTTCATTTTTTTTAATGTCTTTTCTCTGATATTCACCTATTCCTCTTGTATAACAGCAAGCCCCTAAAAGCAAAGAATCCCACTAGTCTTGCAGCAGCATAACAAGCTAGCTATACCCCTACTCTTATTATCATTGTACTAGCTTCTCTTTCTCTCTATATTATTTTTGGCTCTTCTTTTGTTGCTAACTCTTCTTTCTGGGTTCTATTTCGTTGAAGGTTTGAGTTTTCATCTGCGTTCTTGCTCGTATAGTGAAGATCTTTAGTGTTCTCTCACGTTTTCCAATCTGGATTCTTTGTTTTGAGTGTTAAAGGTCTTGTTTTTGATGATACCAGGATGTGGGTTGTCTTGTTTTTGAGCTCAGGTTAAGCATTTGCTAAGGTAAATGCATGTTTTAGAAAGTTGAGTTGACGAGTTCTTTTTATCTTTGAATGTTCAAGTGGCTAACTTTTTGTCGCTTCTTGTGTCTTTCAGGTTTCTTGATAAACGTTTCTGTCTTGAAAGTGGAATAAAAATTTTTGATCTTTAATCAGTTATTGGAGTTACTTCTGTATCTGTTTCTATGGAGGGTTGTTCAAAAACTGGTGAGCAGGCTTGTCCCCAACTGCTGGATTTGATGGCTAAAGAAAGAAGAAAGTGGCTTGTGATGAGAGATGGAGAAGCGTCATCCTCAGAGGAGAAGAAGCTTGAGCTGAGGCTTGGACCACCAGGTGGTGAAGATAAGCGTTGGTCTCTCAAAGATTCCACCAACAGAGAAAGAGATGATCATCATCATCAGTATCTTCTTTCTCTTGGATACTTCTCTTCCACTAACAATAGCAACAACAATGGCTTTTCATTTCTTCATCATCATTCCTCACGAAGCTTGCCTGTTATGGCAAAGGAATCCTCACAGCCCTGTTGCACTAAAGTTGCAGACTTGCAGTCTGCTGCCGAAAAGAAAGCATTTCCATCTTCAGCTCCTGCAAAAAATACAGCTGTTCCCAACAGCTCTCAGAAAAGGTACCTCAGCTTTTCACCTCTCTCTTTCTCTCTCTCTCTCTTTATTAGACAGGATATTCAGTCTTCAGAGTCACATTGTTATGTGTTTGTTTGTGTGTGGTCCTTGGATTTTTTGTTTTGTTCCTCTATTTTTTTTCTTTATTATGTCTTTTCAGTCTATAAAACTTTTTTTAAAATCCATGTTTTCGAAATTTCACCAATCACCTATATTCTCAGCTTCCTTGTTTAAGGCAATTACTTACTGTTTCGCTTATCTCCTGCCCCCTTTTTTTCAGTGAATTCTTGACCTCTGTTATTATAGTCTAAATGTTATCTCCTATGCTATTTGCCATTTATTAGAGTTATTTATCTTTTGGGGGTTAATTTTTGGTGTCTAATTCTTTTTTATGGCTCAATAATTAAAAACAGGACTGCTCCTGCTCCAGTGGTGGGCTGGCCTCCAATTCGTTCATTTAGGAAGAATCTTGCTGGCGCAAGTGCTTCTAAATTACCAGCTTCTGAGTCTCCTAACGATGTCCCAAGCAAGACTGTTGATGAAAAACCGGCTCATGAGCCTGGCAGGAAAAACCCTTTTGTGAAGATTAACATGGATGGTGTCCCTATTGGAAGGAAAGTTGACCTCAATGCTTATGATAGCTATGAAAAACTCTCAGCTGCTGTTGATGAACTCTTCAGAGGCCTCCTTGCAGGTTTTTTTTTTTTAACTTCAATTAACTAATTATACCCTCGTGGTCAAATTTAATTTTACTGCTTATAATTGAGAGGATATTGAACAATAATTGGTCTTCTAGTTTTGGCAGTAAAGTGCACATGCTGTAGATTGCTTTGATTTGATAGTTGTTATCATTGTTACAAGTTTATTTACAATTCTTTCATATATTGTAGATAAGTCATTAGCACACAACCTGAATTCGAGACTTGCCTATGATTAACAACCCACTAATAATAGTGTGTGGATTTTGTAATGTGTCTAGACGTCATATGGTCAATCGAATATCTAAATTAAGGGCAATCCTTATTCAAATTGCGAATATAATTAAGAACAGAGCTCTGGGCTATTAAGATTTGTCTTTTAGCTTAGTTTAAAGTTTTTAAATTGTTAAACATACATGTTAATGACTTTTGTACAGAGATGTGATTATCTTATTTCATTTGTCGTTTTTCAGCTCAAAGAGATTCCTCTGCTGGTGGATTAGTGAACAAGCAAGAGGAAGAGAAAGCAATTACTGGTGTTTTGGATGGAAGTGGGGAATATACCCTTGTTTATGAGGATAACGAAGGTGACAGGATGCTGGTTGGGGATGTCCCGTGGCAGTAAGCATCTCTATCACCATGGATCTGATGCATTTTCAAAATTATTCTAGTTTATATTATATTCCCACTCAGTGATTTTAGCCTATAACATAACAGTATTTTGTTGTTTAATTTGTTCTGAAAAACAGCATTAGGTTCCAAATCTAATAATACTGATTCCCTCTTATTACTCTCATATTCTGTTTCTCATGTATGCATTCCCGAAAACCTATGCTATAACTCAAGCGCTTTGTGCAACTTTGCTGGTGTTGTCACTCGTGATTGACTGCTTATATAATATGGAATTTGCAGCATGTTTGTATCAACAGTGACGAGGCTGCGCGTGTTGAAGAGCTCTGAAGTTTCTGCCTTAAGCCGTGAGAAGTGTACGTACAGATTTGAAGCTTTTATTAATTAGTAAACAGGTTTTCCGATATCTGATAACATTGCTATTTTGCAGTTGGAAACAGCAGGCAGGACAAGATACTGGCTTGACTGACCCATGCATTGAGATGAAGAAAAATGATAGCTCTATAAGTTTGAAGGAAGAGTCTTGAATTGTGTTATCATTTTGAGATTTTGTTTCTCTGTTTTGTATGAACTTGTTTGCACTTACCGTAAATATAATATTATGTAGCCTTTGTGTAACTTTTAACCTGTTCCCTTGATTTTATGCTTTTGATGCTTCTTCATCAATGCAACTTTGGGACAAAGCTTTAATATCAAATATATATTGTGTCATTTCTTTTTCAATCTCTATTTTTGTATTGGCATTGTTAAGTTGTCTTTCTCAAGCTCTGCTCTGTATCTGCCGCACATCATAAATTACAAAAAATATGGAGAGTATGTTGATGGTACTTAAATATTTGTGACGATTGTTGCAACATACAACGGTACGGTTGGTTATAAAGCAGTACAACAAGTTGATGGTTGTGCAGTGGTGGGCGGCTCTCAGGCTCTGTGATTGTGGGCTTGTAGCTTCCTTTTCCCGGTAAAATGAACCGTTGATTTTGAGTGCCGGGTCATGTTTACAAAATGTTCAGAGCCCTTTTGAGCTGTGTAGTTTCCAGAGGATGATGGGTTGTAAAGCTCTTGCTCTGGTTCTTTTTTAGATTCCATGAAACTTGTTGCTGTTTGCTAAGTACAGTATTCAGAGGGTTCCTTTCGGCGTTGGGTGGAGAGAAAATAGAGAAAAAAAGTTATGCCCTTTTTGTTCAAAGGATCGGTTCATCCACCACAGCAGCAGTCTCCTGTTATTAATATCAATAAAGTAGGGGTGCGTTTGGAATTGAGATTGGACAGCTGTAGTTTTAAAAGTACAGTATTAAAATATTTGGTAAACACTAACTATTGTAGTTTAGAAGATATGTTAATATGATTTTTCAATTGTATCATAGAAAATCTTTTATATATTTAATAATTTTATTAAAATTATTATTTAAAATTTATATTTATTACATATTATTAATTTTTGTTTCATAATTACAGTTTATTTTTTCTACAGTAACTGTAACTTAAAAGTTATAGCACTTCAATTCCAAACACACCCTAGGATTCGACACTTCTTTCCTCCCAAAAAAATCTCACTGATTTTGTATGATATATGAGAATTAAAGGGGCTACGGTTAATGTTACGAGAATTTATAACGTTAAATTTGTAAATCTCCGTATTATAAGCTGAATTTTGTAGTGTGAACTTGTTTGGATTTTGGGGTGCATGATAGGAGTGAGAGAGTAGTGGAAATTTTGGATAAGAGTTGAAACACAGAGAAATGGGGAGAATTGAAGGGCTTTTATCATGGGGAGCTGCCTAACTTTGGGAAGAAAAATAAGACCAGTCTTCTTTTCATTAAGCAGTTGTGTTTTCAGCAGTTTTGGGAAAGACCATTCACATTAAAAACTAATTAGCTAGGAGGATGTTACTGGCTTCGAGAAAATTAAGCTTATTTGAGTTGTTTGACACCCCGTTTCGAGAAAATTAAGTTTATTTGAATTGTTTGACACTTCCTTCCCTTAAATGTAAGGTTGATTTTTTTATGGTAGACTTCAATAGTTGGCCAGCTCATGTGGACCTAAAGAATAGTGCATCATCCAACACTAACTACATCAGTGAATCAAATATGTCTAAGACTTCAAATCATCCTAAACACATCTCTCAGAGAAGTGATAATGCAGACGATTTTCCTAATTGAAACGCCACTTTGATGCTATCTCCTCATTCGACGTCCAAGCATCCATCTGAAGACACGTAACACGGTGATGCTACCCATCTTGGTTGTTCGCTGTGTATATTCTCATTATACTCTCAAAAAAGAGAAGTGCACTGGCTCGTCATTGTCTCACACCATGTAAATTGGAGGGGTCGGAGCCTTGATACAACAATCTGGTGGGTTTGCAGGGCCCCCGATGGGATCTTATTGTAACTACGTATGGCAACGGGGCGGTTATTATGCAGGAATGCCAATACTTGTACTCGTAACCGTTTGATAGTGGACATTCTCGTCACCAATCCTTACCTATTGTGGGTTTGAATGTGTACGTGTTGGGGATTTTCTGTTAAAAAATATAGATATCCATCCCCTTCCCCTATCCCCTTTTAATTTAATGATTATTAAATTCAATTTTAATTAATCTATTATTAAATAGAAATGCTAATTCTATTTAAATAAAAAAATATAAAAATTGCAAAAATAGTTGGAACAATAATGTGACGAGATGGCTAATACAGTTTGGAATACAAAATCCTATTAGATTGTACGTAGAATACTTCTCAAATACATGACTAAATCGGGGGGGGGGGGGGGAAACTATAGGTTCCCAACAATATATCAGCTTCAGAACAATGAATTGATTGGAGAAGTAGCACTGGAAAAATAAAAAACCACAAACAAAGAATAAGAAGGAAATTTTCAATATTTATATGGAGAAATACCTGATGAAATATTTGATGATTGATGCCTGCCGATTGATGAATAATGTTAAGAATTTCAATTGATTTTTTCCCTTAAACTATAAAAATATGGACATCCAAGATGGAGGTTATTTTATTGATTTTGGAAAGAAATTCAGTCATAGTAATCAGACCATCTTTAGCTATTTTTCGGGTCAATATTGTAATGATCAGAAACGGCATCTTGAATTAAATCTTCTAAAGATAGTCTTTAAAATATCGAATTTGGGTACTCCTTAGGGTTTCAAAAACATTCACAATTAAAGACATTTTGGAAGTGGGGTTTTACTTTTGCTGCAAATTTCAGTACTGCCATTTTGCTGCTTTTGATTTGGTTTTTTGTTTTGCACTTAATTAGAAGATTTGGTTTATTTATATGGGTTGGAGAGTATTTAGCGCAACAATTTTATCACCAATTCACTCTTTTTTTGGAAATGTACTTTGGGTATAGTTGAACTTTAAAAGGAGTTCAGTTGTTCCACTTATTGTTGCATTTAGGGACTCTACAAAAAACACTGCTATGCTTTTGTTAAAACATACCACGTCCCTAAGTCTCAATAAAAAATTTTTATCCACGGAATTGGTTCAGAATTGTTGATAGGGAACACACGCGCGCGCACACACACACACACACATTGCTACTATTATACATCTTTACGCGAATCTATCCATGCAATTAAAAGAAGATTTCAACGTTGAAGTAATCAAAAACTATTAGTATTCTCATTGATTCTGGATAACTTTGAATTAAATGATGTACATGCTTGAGTTTGTACTATGCATCGAGTCAGCTCAAAACCTAATTTCTAAATGAATTACAATTGTTATTGTGATCTAAATCCTAGGAGGGAGATTGTGATGGTTCATATTGCTAGCTTGAGACAAATTATAATTTTGATTTTTTTTTAAACTAAGAAGATGCGTGTTTAATGAAAAATACTCGCGTGGAGTTTAATAGCAAATCCGTCAAAGATTTGTTATTAAATGTGAACTGTATACCATCTAAAAGATACAATGTTTGAGATGATTAGCATTACTTTAACTCGATATATATAAGAAAAAGAATAAAAAATTAAATTATACACCAAAATACAAAGGTCTTGCAACACTTTTTTGGGATGAACAAGAACTTTATACACATCAAAATGGGAAAATGGTTTGAATGCTTCACCTTTGAAAATGGGCGTACCAATAAATTGCTTAGTACTCCATCAACTACTCAAACAAGCTACTTCTTATATTTCAAAGCAAACCAAACGACGCTTAAATAGATTACCTTGATATTTTGAAGGGTGTGATCACCGGATCAAATATGCGAGTTGCATTTACTTGATAATAAGATCAAACTAAATGCCATTAACGAATTTATTACAAATAATGCAAAATAACAGTTTTATCCAACACCATAAAATGCTCCAAAAACCACAACTATATATATAAAAAATATCATCTTTCACTAAAAAAAAATTACAAACATAAATATGCATATAAATATACCCAAATAGGTCTCAAGCATCCTACAATGATTACAAATATTCTTTCATATAAATGATTTCCTTATGAAGACACCAAAATCTCAAAACAATATTAATTAGAATTTAATTAATGATAAAACTGAGACAAGCTTCTAATTAATGCAAAAACACAAAGTAGCTTAGCTCAACATACCCCTTTATCTTTTTGATCGGCTGCCTGGCAAAATCCTGTATGCCGTATATATATATATATAAAGTACACAAATACGTCAACGAATGGGTAGCCAAGCACGGCGGTGGCGCCTCCGGACTCGGTAGAGTTTTGGGATGAAAGAGGCAGCGTGAACGACCATTGAGTTAGAGCAAATTTGCATATATGTATATATGTCTTTGTATCATATCACTTTGTGAGAGTATGTTACTGTGCGCGATGCTTGTTGCTCGTATATCATGAAGCCATTATAAGGCATTTTGTAAGTGGGTTTGGTTTTGTAAGTGGGGTTTTGCTTCTACAACAATTTCACTTCTGCCATTTTAAATTTAATTATATTCGGTTTACGGTTTTTGCGAGATATTCTAAAATACATCCCAAGTGCTATACCTCAATTAATGTATATAAATCATGTATGCATTTATTTTAGAAAAATCACCGTATAGTTAATAGTTATATTTTAACTTAATTACATATAACATGCATACATTAATTAAGAGTAATACCTCTAGATACCCTAAAATTTCTAAAGTTTTGCATAGATTAATTAATTAGACCAACAAAAACATCTTTTTTTTCTCCTCTAATTGTAGAATCATTTAAATTCTTTTTATGTAGCCATTTAAACTTAAATTAAAGAAAAACATTCCGCAATCAAGCCAGCTGACATTTTATGCTGCGTATCAGCAAAATTTCATTTGTGTCCCTTTAGCTTTATAATTATTCATATAATAATAACATTTTTATTTTATTTTCAAGTATGTCCTGAGTTCTTATTAAAAAAAAGTATGTCTTGAATTCAACTACTACTACTTCTTCTTCTTTTTCAATTATAATTTAGAGACTTATTTTATAAAATAATTAAATTATATATTTATTGAATAAATTGAAATCATTATGGGGCCAAGATGTTATTATTGCTTTAACTTATTATAAAAAATATTATGGTTTGATCTAATTAAATTAACAATATGTCAACATATAATAATATCACTAATTTTAGAAATACAAAATGACATAGTAACAATTAACAATATTTCATAGTTTGTTTCTTTCATAATCATGTATACTTGTTCTTTTTTTTTCATTAAATCAAATTATTCAAGTATTTCACTTTTTCTGTCACTAAAGTAAAAATGAATTTATAGATAATCTTTTTAATGTACAATTTTAATGATTTATATTATAAAATTTTTGTTGCATTGTTATAGTTCTATTATTAGATATATGTGTTAAGAGTTTTGATGCTGCGTTACTTTACACACACACGTGCGCGCGACATCCACTCAAATATTTACAATAAATTTATAAATTAGTCCAGGGTAATAAATAGTTATAAGTCTGTCCTTGGTCTGCGTGTTTGTTTTATCATTATGTTGGCAAAACGGTTACTTGCCAAGTCGTTTAGATCTTTATGTTGATATAAATCTTGTGTGATGTATTTGTAAATATTTTAGGTAAACCACCTAATACAGTTGGATTAAAAAGTTATAAAAAAAAAAAAAAAGGTTGAAGATCTTCTTTAGAGAATATAGTGTTTTTCTATGAAAGAATATAACCTTAATATCATTCTTCATCAAATGAAGAAGTAGAAGAAAAAAGAAAGGACGGGGACGAAAATGGATAATATATCTTAATTTTGAATTTCAGACGATGCTCGATATACACACACTCAAGCATAATCACGTTGTGGCGGAATATATACAATAATGATGATAACTACAATGTAATTTTTGGGTACAAAAGGGGTCTTTTTTAAAGCAGATTTTTGTATAATTTTTTTAAATACATGCGTCATATTCCCAACTACTGGCTGTGGTAGCGACGGGGGAACTTTTTTTCTCAAATTTTCAACTGAGATTTCATTGAACTTTGAAAGAGCACTCTCCATGGCCTCCCCCCCACTAGTGTATGCATATAATTCTAATAGGGAACCCTCCTTTGGTCAATGTAACAATGAATAATATGTCAAGGTCAAGCGTCTCCCCTTGTGCATATCTCTTTCTTTAAATTAAAGTGTAAGCGGTATTCTACTTGTGTCTTCATTCTTCAAATACAAAATCATTTCAAGTGTTTTGCTTCTCAATTGAACTGCAGATTTTCATTTTGCACTGACCAGTCTGCGCCAAATAGATTTATAATATATTTACTCTGTACATTGTCAAAGTTTAAAGCTGTTGTGATTACTGAAGTCGCACAAAAAAGAATTATTCCAAAATAAAGAAAGCAAATGCAAAAAAACATGGAAAGTGAAATTAATTTGAAATTTTTTTTTGCATTGTACTGATTTTCATCATAGGAATAAGTAATTAATTTGAGCTGGAAAGAGCAATTGTAAACCAAAGCATAGACTTAAATAACAATATTCTCTTGTTATATGAGCTTAGCAATAAAATCACCAAATTCCGCTATCCTTCTACATTGAAAACACAAGAAGATAACACTTTCCATTTATCTAGCGCAGCTGTTATCTTTTTCGATATCAAATCTCCAAGGCCATCAATCTTCTTCCTCAAACATAAACATTTATAATTAAGTCGAATTAAACTCTTCTTCTTTGGTAATCATCTCTGAAGGTTCTTAAGCCTTTGATTGTCCGAATTCCAACTATTAGAGAAGAAACAAATAGTGAATTGCACCTGTTTGCCTTGTAAGTTCTAAAGTTGACCCATTACTCTTGACGATTTTTACAAATTGGATTTGAACGTGTAATTACAAAAGGTATTCTGACGCTCGAGTTGGTATTTATGTTGGGAGAATATTTGGATTTAGATTTCTCTTGACTTTTTTGTGAATTACCCAAACGATCATTTCTCGATCCTTTTGGCTTTATTTATAGACCGATAAACGCAAAATTGAAGAGAGATTTCGTTCTGAATCTCAGTCTCCACTATCATTTCATTTGCTTGATTTTATAGTATTAGAATTGATAATTTTTTTTTTCTGTTTATTAATTCCCATCACGTGGTTTAGTTAGTAGTCACATATTGCTTACTGTTATTATTTCTATATTTGATTGTAAATTATCTCCTGATTTTAGTATATGTTACCATGTGGCTATTGATTTCGAGTCTATGATTAAAATAAGCTACATCCATATTAATCTCTAATCCGAGATCAATAAAAGCCACATCCATATTGATCTCTAATCCGGGATCAGTAAAAACCATTGATAACTTCTTGCTCGACAAGTGGTGTGGTGTAACTGATTCTATTTTCTGGCACTTATAATCTCAACTTCAATTTTCTTTGTGCAGCATTGAGCAGTTTCTCGTCCTCCTCCACTAACAACCTCATCCTTGTATAAGATCTGAAAATAGAACTTCTGGAAGGCACGTCCAATAGTCTATAGTCATCTTGTCTACATGAGGCGACATCCACAGCAAACCATCCACAACTTGTGCAGCCGCAAAGTTCTTGAATGGAATACTTATTGAAAAGTTCAAATGCTTCACGCCAGATAATGGGGGAGGTAAAATTTGCCTCAGTTCTTTCGGAACTATAACACACTGACCGGTGTCGCTTTGCAAATTCAACACTTTCGAGGATTGGAGGAACTTTGTAATAAAGCTCAGTGAACTTGGCATACGGCATACCATTGCGGGTTAAAATTACTGGTGTAGTAGAAATTTGGTGCCAAAGACACTCATGCGCTACACTAGTCATACTTTTACACCACCATATACATAGTTAGATCCTTACGACATGTCGGTCGCTGTTATACTTCTACGGGTAACGTCCCTATAATTGAAAGTTGTGCGACTAGCCACTTATACTTTTATGCCAACCGTAAGGTTTTAGATGAAGTCCATATTAAATAAAAATTAGATTAAAAAAGATGGGAAAATTTTTTTTTTCTTAGAAAATTAGAATATAATGTTTCTTCAGTGAAAAAATATATAATCTTAATCATCATTCTTAACTTCTAATTCTAATCAAAGAAAGAGCAAGTGAATGCACAATGTCTTTCAAATACAAACGATGCTCGATATACGTACATACAGTAATGTTGATGACTACTATGTAATTTTTGGGTACTTTTTCAGTTGATTACTTGTCATATTTCCAACTACTGACACTCGTGGTGACACGGAAACCATTTTTCTCAAAATTTCAACTGAAATTTCAGAGCACTCAAAAATCAATATGGCCAGCGGCCATTCCCCACTTGACCTTATTCTGTATATCATCAGATTACCAGTGTATATTTGTATAATTCATCTACTGGAGAGCTCTCCTGTGGTCAAACCAACAATCAGTAATATGTCAAGCATCAGTCCCTTCAGTGATATTTTGCTTATTATGCAGATCTCTTGTCATTTTCATTTTCCCACTAACCAAGTCCGCACCAAACAGTGTGATAATATATTTCTTCAATATTTGTCAAAGTTTAATGCTACAGTGACTATTGGATTTGCACAAAAGGGAATATTCCATAATATGGTAAACATAACAGATCGCATGTGGCAAAGCAAAACTTGAAATTTTTCCATTTTATTGATTCCATCATAAGAATTAAGTAATGAGAGCATGAAGACAAGTTGCAGGCCAATTAAAGAAAAAACATGGTTGTTTTCAGGTCCTGCATTTCAAAGGTTTAATCCACATGTTTTCTGCTGGCAATGATTCAACAATTCATGGCAACAATCTCTCCTGTACTATATAAAATTGAGAACCAAAGCACAAAAAATGAAAAATGTGCTCAATACGAGTAGAAGAGGTGGAAATTTCAACGAATTGGCTGAAATGTTGGCGATTTTTGGTACTACTCATCTTGAAGATACTTGGAGTGTGAGGCAGCAAGAAGGGCAGCTCCAATGCCCGAGCCATCATTGGAGTGCTCAATGACAATGTTTTTGAATAATTCCTCACCCAGCAATTCTTCCAGGGTATTCTCCAAACATTTGCTATATTCAGCATAGTGCTCATACAATCCACCATCCATGGCTATCACTGTCTTTTGTTTGTCCCCATCCTTTGCTGCGTCTCTTCCCATCTTCTTCAGTACACCCAAAATCCCGGCAGCTGCAAGACGGGCACCACGTGTGGCAACAATGTTGCAAAGCTCAACTATTGTTTTTCTCATTGATAGGGAGGTACTAGATATCTGCAAACATAATGAAACAGAAACATAAACATCAGTGTGCACATAGAGATACCAAAGCAGGATGTCCAAATGCAAACTTAGATCTTATCCACATCTTCCCAATATGAATAAGACCAATTTCTGATCACTTATAAAGGTCACATTGGAAATCTGTTTTAAACAAAAAGTCCGACAATAAAATTATAAAGCCTCAGGCCAGTGAAGCCTAGGAGTTTCCCACAGCTACTGAACTGTCTATATACATCAATCAAAGTAGACCCAAGAATAGAGAAGCTGGGATATCAAAACTGAGATATCTGCACCAGTATATAAGATCAGAAAGTACCTCCAAAATATCCTTTAACTTGGTCTCTACCACTTTGAGATCTGAGGACGTGTCGTGATGCATAGCTGACATGTCGGGTGTCCTGCAGATTAACCCACAGTGTAACCATCCCAGATTCTATTCTTTTATATCATTACATGAATGCAAGTTCAATCATAAGGTAATGAAAACTAAAGGAAACAAACAGTAGGTTCAAAGTTTGGGAGGACAGGAAGTAGGTCATAAACTGAGTGGTTACCGTGGAGCAATTACTGTAATCAGTAATAGATTGAAGAAGATCAGAAAGGTAATGTGAACCTTTGCAAACTGCCAGACTTATAGCCCAGGCAGTGTTACTAAAATTAATTCCTCAGACAAATCAATGGTAACACGAGTACAGCCTCAGGGAATTACCTCAATGCAAAAGGAACTTCGAGTTTAGGTGGAACAGTATCACCAAAAAATGCAGCTTCTTGAGCCATCCTTAATAAAACTCTGCGTACAATCTCCCCCAAGTACATACCAGAAATCATTTTCTCAAAAATCTGTGACAAACAACAAAGAATCTGAAATGATGCACCATGTTTTCTAGACAAACAAAAACAAAGATTTGTGGCATACAAATATTTACAGTAGTTACCTGTTCACCCGGGTTCAAACTCTCAGCATCCAATGCATTATCATACTCTGATAGTGAGAGATGTGATGACCTAAAGTCACCCCACTCCATGTTTATAACCTGCAATCAGACATTGAAAGCACCCTCAGATATTTAATTTCACCTTTTCATTTTCATTTTCATTTTGATATTTCGACCCTACAGAAATTTTTGTTCACTGCTTATTGCTAGATAACAGAAAGGAAAACATATTTTACTGTAGAAAAAGAAATTGCTAACCATCTCTCCAGACTTGGATGGCACACCATGCCATTTTGGTATTGCTTGTGCACGCTCCACATATGCAGCATTTGAACCAGTACCTAGGATCACGGCAGCAACAACATCCTTGTTGGTGTATCTACCCCCGGCTAATGTTCCGACCGTATCATTGACCTAGTATCCAGTTTGCGAATTGAACAAAAATTGGAAAAAAAGAATTGTAAACTGGGGAACAATACACTCTTATGTTACATCTGAACATCAGATACCGGCAATCCTTGTGAATTAGAACGAGGAATCTTCAAGGGAAATTTACAAGGAAATTAACTACTTACAAGAGCTGACACACTCATATCAAGCCCTTGTTTTGCCATAGCTCTTGACAATTCTTCCACCACATCTCGGCCAACCTATTAATCCAACAGCAAAGAGGAATAAGGAAAGAAAATGTGTGACTTATGCTGCTACCATTATCTGATCTGAGAAAGAGAGCATAATGAAAACCGGGGGGATGGAACGGATTTTCCTAACAATTACAACTGTCCTAAGATGATTTATAAGCAAAATTATATGAAGATCTGTCAACATCAATCGGATGCCAACAAGGACATGCGATAAAGATAAATGGATTGTGCAGGGTTGTATAAGGATGAGAACAAATTTAAAAAGAAGTGTTATTTCCCCAAAAAAAAAGTTCAAATGGATAAATATTTCACTCTTATAAGTGCAGATATTTACTTAAGGCTAAATCAAGAGAAAAAATCAATACAAAATATATCTATGGATCCTAGGAAATTAGGACTAACCAGTTCATCTATAGAGAAGCCTTTTGTCCACCTAACAAGGGTCCCGGTATTAATGGATGTTTGCATTACAGGAAAAGAGAAGGTAAACCCTAGCTCCCTCTGCCTACCAGGAGATAGTTTAAACTCTTCACTTTCTTGACTAACAAACTTTCCAAGTTCTGCTGCGATGTAGTCAAAAAGAGCCTGAAATCACATTCATTATTTAGAGTTGAAAAAACTTAATAAAGCAGCTTACATTATGCTGTAAATAAGGTTGAAGGACTCAACGCTTACATCTGAAGTTCCAGTCATCAAATGTGGAGGAATTGACACCTCTGCAAATTCTTGATTAATGAGACCAACACCCTTGCCTCCCAAGTGCACCCTCAGAACACGGAAATTGGTTCCGCCTAGGTCCAGTGCATAGTAAGTACCCTTCTCATCACTGCAACATGAAGAACAAAAGAGAAGGCTAACTCAACTAAATGTTTCTTATTGCGTATTTTGAATGTAAGAAAGATTAAATAAAAAAATAACGAAAGAAGCTTGCCAATCACTAGGTAGCAAGAAGTACTGGTTAAGAAGTTGCAGATTGAAGAAGTGAAAGTAAGAGTATTAAAGGATGGAATTTATTACTACTCCAAAGGAAAACCTCGATGCCTCAAATCACTTCAACTCGGCATGCAATGCAGAGAGAGAGATAGATGTAACTTGTTGGGCATGAATTACCAAATTTCTAAATCTTTCATCTGGAGGCACATGCAAATGAGATGAAGAGATGTTGTTTAGAAAGAATAATTTACATTATTTGCACGTATGCATGTTAGAGTAAGCAGTGATTTTACTCATCTATTCTGTTCACTACAGAAAGCTCCATTGAATGGGGCAATAGAGTGCCCAAATTCAAAGACCATACACAAACAGAATTGGAAGAAGGAAAAACAAAGGCTCTTCAGGAGATTTACATGTGCAATCCATTCATAACTAAGAAAAAATAAGAATTAATGAAACATGAAGGAAATGAACAAGATGTATCCCATGCATTTCATAAACGCCATAATGAATTCAAGAAGAATTCACAGGATTCAAGTACCAAAATCTCAAACACAATAACTGGAAAGGCCTTCATGAGCAGTTGGGAACAAAACCATCACCCTTTCAATAACCATCAATAATGTTTTAAAATTGTTTCCGGCCGTTAAGATAAATCACATCTATGAAATAATGTATCAATCTATAACCTTATAAACAATGTATCAACCAATGATGTTTAAAATACTTTCTGGCCATCAAGATACATCACATCTATGAAATAATGCGTCAATCCATAACTTTGACTGGAAAACAATGTATCAATAACATGCACACAGGACAAACAAACGTTCATCATATTCCAACATGTTTTAAACAATAAATCAAAATCATAAATGCAACGCACAAAATGTAAAGCCCCAATTTAACAAATGAAAGCAGATCAAATATACATTCATTTCACATATATGTATATCGAATCATCAAGATACACGCATATCATATGAAAAAATGAAAGACAAATGTATCAATATATTGCCACCAAAATATACATAAGAAAGAATGAACTAGAATACCCAGTAGGGAGATTGTCCACATAGCTGATGATCATTTTGAGCTTGCTGCCACCTTCTGATGCAAGCCCTGCATGCATCTCAACAGTCATAGCATCAGCCACTTGCTTCAGCTTTGCAGCAGGTGTCCGACACTTCTCCTCGAACTCCTTCATTATCCCATTTGCCTTACCGCACTTCCCGCCTCTCTTAACCCTCCGACAGACCACCACAGCCGCCGCCACCCCGGCTGCCAATGCCGCACAACACACAACCACCACCGTCACCCTTCCCATTGTTTTTCAGCACCAGAAGTGAATCCTTGTCAACCCCAGAAAGAGAAAACGCCCCAAAGGCCTATAAAGGTGAAGTCTTTTTTTTTTTTTTTTTTTGAATCTTGATCACAACTCGTGATGATGATACATTGTTGGAACGAGTAAAGATTTGATTTCTATTGATTTAAGAGTTATTAATGGTAACAGATTTTCAGATATGGGAAGTTCTTGATTTCGAGAAAGAGGACTAATTCAAGATTTGGAGAGTGATTCGGCATACATTTAAGGAACGAAAACAGCAATTCTCGGAATCATTACAAGTGCTTGGCTCTGTTCTGTTTGTGTTTTATATAAGCAGCTTCTATACTCAATGCTGTGTGTCAATGTTACTGAAGTGCACGACGCTTTTATACTACACGTGTCCTTAAAGTGCTTTCTGTTCTTTTCTACCGTTCTCCATCTTTAACGGAATAATCTTAATTTATCTACAATAATAATAATAATCAATCCAATCTAGATGATTTAAATTGGGTACAAAACAGTTTCTTGAATGTCAAGGAATAACAAATAGCTGTTTGATCCGCATAAAATTGAACAATCCTATTTTAATTAGACAGTGAAGATTAGATAAAATTGGGTAGGATAAGGAATAAAAAATATCGGACACCTAGGAATATTTCTTTTTATCTTTACTTTTTTTTTTTAAATCTTTATCTTTAAAAGATGCTGCTTGAATGGTCACATTCCAATTACTGTGCAGAACCGAATCATACAAAAGACATTACATTATCTCTTTTGAAGACAATGAGAAAGTTGTAATGAAATTAACCCCCATCAAACATACCCATCAAACATAAACCGGTTTGGGAAGTTTAAACTATTTGAGGGAGACGGTGAACTAACTTCACAAAACTTATTTCTTCGAAAACGGTTTGATTTTGGTCAGTTGTGCAATTACCACTTTCAGTTGATGGTTAGCGATTCTATCATAATTTGAAAACCAGCCCCAAGTCACACAAGAACAAAATAAGGCATAACAATCGAGAGGGAGGGAGAGAGTTCCAGTATAAATTTATTACATTACATCACAAAAGTATACACAAGCTGTGTAGATTTTACGCGCACACTAGCCCTCATACCAGAAACCTTCTAAAAGTATACACAAGTTGCACAATGATAAAAAGTCATAATACCCGAACCCCTAAACTTGCCACACAACACAGCCAACCTCCATCTATCAACAGACAGCAAAGCGTAATAGGATAAATTGATGGATCATCATAACCAGAAAAAGAAAAAATATAAACCTATAGAACTATCACTGTCTGCCAAACTTTCAGATCTTGGAATCACAAGAGCTCACAGCTTCAGCACAAAAGATGGCAACTGTACAGAGAAGAACAAGGCCAAGCTACACTCCATAACTCCACTCAGAGACCATGACTATTATTAGGTTTCCGCTCATGAGGACATGCATGAGTGATGGGCATATGCCTGAAGAAAAAACAAAAGAAAATGAAAGCCAGCAATTAAAATAATACTTACCCGAACTGCTGGCTTTCTGTCTCTCCTCTGAGCCAACACGGCTGGCTTTTTCCATAATTTGATTTCCATTAAAACTTTTCTGTAATTGGATCCATTAATTTTTAAGCTCTCATGCCGTTGAAGTCAAACTCAACCTGCTATAAAAATGGCCAAACAACCAACAAAATGAGCAGTATAAAGTAAAATGTGCACAGAGAATAAAACATAAACACAATCTAAAAATAATGAAAAGCACATGCCTCATCACTGGTTTCTGCACAACAGTTTCTGAGTCAATTCCACTAGTGGACTGAAGTACGCTTCCAAGCCCGGCATTCGGCTTCACAATGAAAAGAAAGGAAGAAAATCATAGAGATTAGGTAGATTGGTCAGTGCCTGTTAAGCAAATGATACCCAAGACAAATAAACTTTCTTTCCAAGTCCAATCTTTCTTTAGGCCTTTTCTTTGTAGTTGATAATACAATCTACATGTCAGACTAAGGTTAGATCTTGGCACATTAACATGCATGTTAATGGAAAAAACAAATGCCAATGAAATTAAAACCAAAAAATAGAGTCAGTCAAGGAACTTAAATTCAAAACCTCTAACTCTTCATGCACTCTGTCTTGAAATGCTCCATTGCCATCCAGATGCCTGTTCTCCAAAAGCGATTGTGAATCTGCATCACAACAATCACTTTGAGAAGACACCGGGTTGTTACTCCCTTCAACGCTACCATTGTTTCCCTCACTGCTACCTGCTACTGATTCATTGCCAACATCCTCGCAAGAACCAACCTCACTTGTAACAGATGTGATAACACTGGAATTTGACACATCCCCACCCTCAGCAATCTCCTGATTCAAAACCCTTTTATCCGGGATGACTGGTTCTACATTGGACCCAGTCCCAGATCTCACACTACTTGGAGCCAAATGTTCCGGAGAAAGAGAATCCTGTTTCTGAGGGCTAATAGATTGTCGTTTCTCTGGCCCATCTTGATCCACAGATTCAGGATCTTTTTTCCTCTTGAGACCAGAACCAGTCTGATATTCATTACCATTTTCACTAGACCGTTGCTGGGATGCAAGTCTTGGATGCCGAGTCCGTTTATAACCTTCTGGAAAAACATAAGGAGGTATCTGCTTTCTACGAATATGAGAAACACAGATTTCCATCCCTGGCTTCCAAAACATATACATATTTATTGAAAGCTTAAATTCTTCGACCGAACCACGTATATCAAACTGCTGACCTTCCTGAACTACCTCCCCCGGCTTCCTTTGTAAACCCATAAAAAAGGCGCAATGGGCACATGGCTTGGAGGTATCTACATACTCATGAGGATAGGGATGGCATTGCAACTTCCCGTACGTATCACGCTCAATCTGCAAATATTGGAAGATATGATTAAGTATAAAACACCGAAGGGCTCATTTCTCATATTTCAACATAAATCACAATCTTCCATAAAACAAATCTAATAACAAGAAATATTACCATTAGAGTGAGTTGCCTTAACCGAGATTCTACCCAACCCTTCCAAGCAAGCAAGTCATCAGCATTTGCTGCAACTATGTCAACCTGCAGATAGTTCCTGTAGCTTTCAAAAAACAAGTATGGCTCAAATAGAGCACTCCACTGAGCTTTATTCAGCTCCACTTCCTGGTTTTAAAATAAAGGACAGATTCAGTAACCAAAAACAGAGCATGAGAAATCAAAAATCTCAATTTTCTTACCTCACAAATTGTGTTACCATATTGGAACTGATCCACCATAACACGTAGGGTGCTTGTTGATACGTTATAGCTAGAATTCATGCATGGATAAGCTGGTGTGATAATTGGCATGTGATGAGTTTTATCACGACGATTTTTACGCGGATCCCAAACAGAAAACCCAAGTTCAGCCTCCTCAATTGTGCATAGCATAACTGGGTTAGGCCAGCGCCACATTGTGTAAACCCTAAAAAACCGGGAAACAAGCATACTGGGAACTGCATTTGGGTAAAGCTGGCAAACTCGAGCCACAAGAAGTGCCCAGTTCACGCCACCAAGAAATCCAGTTACCTAAACATTGTGGAGAAAATCTAATAAAACTGAGATGCCAAATATTTCACTCAAAAAAAGCATGACAATAATTACTCACATTAGAATAAACTCCGCGTCTTTTCGCCCAAAACTTTAAACATCTGAGCGTTGTGCAAAAATGCTACAGTACATAGAAACCATTAGACTAAGGAAGACTTGCAAGATATAAATAATAAAGCAAAGTGTTAAACAAGGTCCATGGAATCCAGTAAAGCAGTCAAAAATATGAATAACTCAATATGAAGAAAATCACCTCAACATTTGGAACAAGCTTCAGTATTTGATCTGCAACTCGGCAGCCATTAAGACTCCGACCAGCAGGTTCGTCAACGTCATACAATACAGACATATCAGAGATGTCCAAATCCTGTCAGAAGTGAGCAAAAACATAATGAAACCTTTGCCAACAGTTCCTAAAGGGAAAAACAGTAAGAGAGGTCAAGCTTCCTTTAGAATCCCATTCCATGAACTACATTACTTGCAGATGACAAAGCGCAGAGGACATTCCAGCTGAATTGAGAAAGCAATAAACATCATAATAAGTATATGTATATTTGGAACCTCTGTCTTCCACATCTCTTTCCTCCCTTATCATTTTACTAAGGAAAGAACACATTTTGAATTCAGTGATCTCTCCAAGCATGAAGAAATGGCTCATTGCAGCAATAGTCATCCACTAATACAAATAGCATCCATCACAAGAACAAAAGAAGCACACTGTTTTATCAGTGAATATAATTTCGTTCACACACAAAGACAATCATATCAAATGGAACCATAGCAATAAATTAATATCATAGGGAAAATTAAGGGGTAGCGAGTCAAACATTATTTCTATAACCTCTAACCAAAATGCACCAGATCATCATCCAGCATAAATTCATTACTGTTTACAAAGACCAAGGTTAAAAATGAGCAGAAAGTGTAAATTCGTATCCTTATCCAGCATAAACTCATTTCTCTTTTCAAAGATTGAGGTTAAGAATGAGTAGCAAGTGGTATACTTTTGTATAGCACTAAAAGCTCATCTTTTTTGATTGCTTAGCGGACAACTGGTGCACTCTCTATTTTGATTTTCACCATTAATACACTTTTGAGTTTCATATTAAAAAAATAAAAAATAAAAAAGAATGAGCAGACAGTGTAATTCATACTTACTTCTCGAACAACCAACCGAGATATACTTGCATACAGAAGATCAATTGATAGTCCATCAAACTTAAATTTCATCACAGGAACATGAGCATCCAGAACAGGCTGCAGTTCTGTAACTTCTTCCATTTCTGCCAGGATGTTATGCAAAATAAAAAAGAAGTCCTCCTGGTATAGAAGCATAAGCATTAGTACCTAATTGTGAACAGCTTGGTGAATCCTATTGACTAAGTATATCATAAATTCAATGTTTACCTCCCGACTAACATAGGACGGTCCAACACATAATGCATCTATGTCAGCACCAGGGCCATGTACCTATCAAAATCAAGAATAAGATGTATCTTCAAATAGTCAAAGATTAGCAAGGAATCAATAGGCCAAAATATGAAAAACTGGAAGTAAAACAAAACAAGTTAAAAAGTAACAAGCTAGCAAGCATAAGAAGGTGAAAAAGTGTTTCTCCCCAAAACAAGATGTTGCTGGACCATAGAGTAGCAACAAAGAAAACATACACCAAGCCGGTAAGATCCAAAAGTAAAGATTAGAGCATTAGCATCCTCCACCATTTGATCAGAGTATCCCCTCAACCGAGTCAGTTGCTTCACCCAATCTTTAGCAATCTGACAGCATGAAGAATAAGATATTCTCAGCACAAGGAAAGGAAATATAATACAGCTAACCCAGTAAGAAGACGAATAGATTAGAAACTTGCAATCGCATGCCAAAGTATGGTGTCAGAAAAATCAAAATGAAATGATCTGCAAAAAAGATTCAAAAAGAATTCAACTAGACATACTAAATTTTCACCTCATACATACCATCTACTGGCACTATTGGATAAAAACATAAAATCACTGTATGGAAACAAAATAAGAATCAGAGAACTCTGCCACCAAGCAGGGGAAAAAAAAAGTTCCCCAAATCTACATATCATGTCCTAAAAGGCCAAAAAGTTCCCAAAACATAATGAATTATCTGCACATAAAGGCTAAATGACAATCTAGATTTGAAATTAAATAACCCAGAGGAATGCTATACTTGCCTGTGACTAGCACTACGACTCTTAAACTAAAATAATGAAAGCCAATTATCATTGCCACCTTGAATCAATTCTTCTAATTTTCTAGTTCATCACTAAATTCTCTAACAAAATAAAATCTCTAAGATCACCAATGCAACTCAAACAAGCTCAATTCATAGCCAAATTACAAAATGAAGAATAAACCAACTGATCGCAAAAATATCACAACATGGCCATCCCCGGGTTTAAAATTACTAATAATTTTTTTTAAAAAACTTCTTGCCTGTCTAATTCGACCCAGAACCTGTTCTCTCTTCTCATCTTCTTCTTTGCTTTCATAAAGCCCAGCTTCAACCAAAAACTTCAACACCAAAGGAAACCGAAATTAGGGTTTCCGATAGAAAGAGGGAAAAAAAAAGTAATTATAACCAAAGATAAAACAAAACCTTTTCTAATTCACGGTTTCTTTGAATATCAGCCTCCGTGGGTCCCGCCATTGATATTGGCTTCGTCACTCCGTACTGCTTAGGCGGCGGAGGCGAACTCATTCTCTCCGAACTCGACATCAAAACAGTGAAATCCCCCGCGAAAGAGAACCCTAATTTGAATTTTTTTTCCGTTTGTTTTTCTTTTTTTTTTTTAACAAAAATAATAGATGAAATCGAACAACCCAATCACGCAAATCCCAGAATAAACGCAAGAAAATTCAAAAAATCCTACACGAGAATTTAAGTCAATGATTTCAGATCTAATTGCGATGGAACCCCAAAAAAAATAAAAATTTGAAAGAAAAAAGAAAATAAAGAAAAGAGAGAGCTTTAGAGAGAGAAAGAGAGTTTTAGAGAGAGAGAGAGAGACGGAGGGCTGCGGGTGTGGGAATTGGGATGATCTTTCTAATTTGGATATTTTAATCGGGGCAACGGTGCTTTTTTATAATATCTAATGCGTTTCTCTAATTTAATTTTTGTTTCTTTTGTTTTTTGCTTTTTTTTGTTTTTTCTCTTTTTGTTTGCGCAAATTGTTTTTCGCTTTTCTGTTTGGGATTTGGATTTGTTTCGGAGAGTGGAATATTATTTAGGGGGCCGTAGCCTGTAAGGAAATCGGCCGCATTATTGGATATTCTGCTGGCTCTCCGCGCCCGATTACACGTGGCACCTTAGGGAGGGGAGATGTCTTAGAAGCTTCATCGACGCCGTTTCGGGATGCAGTCAACGTTTGCGGAAGAAGACTCCCCTCCCCTCAACAACCTGATTCATATTCTTTAGACCCAATCTCATTATTTAATTGCTTCCAAATCCTCCCTGATAATTGATAAAACAAGATTCTCAGCTGCTTGATTTTACATAAAATAAATCATTAATTTTTTTAATAAAAATAGTCATACATTTTAGCTTTTTTTTAGATAGATTTTTCCAAAAACATATTAAATAAATAATGTTAGGCATCTTAAAATTTAAATTTAAATTTGAATCCTAACTAATACAACAATAATTAAATAATTTTGTAAATTATGAAATTCGTCATCCGTAAATAATAAAGATTTTTTTTAACATACACAAAAAATCTATAAATGACATCTTTTTTTATTTCTCGCTAATGACACAACAATACTTATAGCAAAAGCACTTGACAAATGGCAAATGGTAAGTGGCCAAATAATGTCGATACAACGAATTTTGAAATACACAAGTCACACGGCTCAAGACTAACATTATCAAGACTCTACCAATGGGCCTTTGGTCTAGTGGGAGAGCCCTTACACTTAGAATAATGAGTGCAAGGGTTCGAGCCTCCATAAAAGTATTTATGGGGCTTATTTACAATCCTTCCTTAATTATCACATAACTGAGTGGAGCCAGTCTATTCCTCATGAAATGTGAGTAGAGTTGACAGCCCTCGAATATTTGAGAGGGTTTGAAGAATTTGGGCAGCGCTTCAGAGGAGTACATGCCACGATGAAGGTCCTAATTGTAGAATCTGTGTGTAAATATTAATTGTAATACCTAGAGTCCTGTATAAACAGTATTCAAAAAAAAAAAAACATTATCAAGACTCTCACTCATAACCGTCATAACCGTCATCAACGAGTGCGAACTACAGGAAACTAAAAAAAAATATCCTACGTCAATAATTAAGCTCAAACGAATTGCTTTATAAAATCAATTATGATTACGAAGTAACATTAATTCAATTTCTACAGCTTTAAAATTCTATACAAAAGCTTATTAAAATCGTAGCATGTATTCATTTGTTCATATAGTTGACGAGTTAATTGTACAAGTTGTTTGAAAACATGACAAGTTAAACTTCGGCAGGTTCTGTCAACTAGAGGCCCAAGCAATGAAGTCTTAACAGGCCATTAAGACCCAAAAGGAAGCCCACTTTCAGCAGATTTTATGTCGCAACATTGATAATTGGTAGGCAATTTATTTAAAAGTTATGAGTTATCATATCATGATGAGATAACACAATCAGATTGTGTGAAATGTGTTCTGAATTTCTAATTGTCAAAGTGTCACCATATCTAGATGGTGTCTTTTGTTTATATTTTTTTGTGGCGGAAAGATTTTGACCCTCATGACCCATCTTTGCAAACCCCTGCTCAAGTGTGAGTCCCTAGTAGCTTCGAATACAATGGTTGAATTCTAAAAGCATGATCATTAAATTACAATTTTACTGCAGTCGTATCTATTGTGAAGGTAATACCATCACAGATCCATTGGGAATTAGTCGTTCCTCTTTATATTTAGTGGGATGAACTACATGCTACTTTATTTAGAAATCTTAATGAAAACTTCCTAAAGTATTATCTTTCGGAATAAATTTGTAATCTTATTTCTTCCTCCTCTTTTTTCTTTTCATAAAATTTCTCTACATTCGCAAGGGAATAAAAAAAATACTATATCTAAAAAGTCATATGAAAGGAAATACATTGGTTACATGAATGTCTTGTACCGCCCCTAACGATTTTGCCAATAAGCATTTCTTTTTTCTTCTATCCTAATCTTTCTTAAATTGTTCACACTGTTAATTTTATTTGCCCAGAGATTTTGGGGGTGCATTTTGTTGAAAGAATGGAAAAGAAAGGGGAATAAAAAGAAAATGGAAAAGCCATTGAGGCCTTAGCTCTGGTGGTGGGCTATTCCTCTGTTTATAAAGCTGAGAGAGTCCTCAATATGTCCTCCCACAAATATGGATACGGGTATACATCTCCCCAAATATTAGTGGACATCGATTTCCCAACAAAGGGAAGAAATTGGTTCTAAAATTCGATTCCTATGTTTAATTCATACAATTTGGACTTTCTCTCGCCTTCATTTTTAAAACCATAAAACAAAAAGCATCGATAAATATTTTACATAGTAGTATTGTTTCACGAATCATTTTAAATAAAAACATTTTATTAGAATGCGTCTAACACAATATTAATGGAAGATTAGACGTACATCCATTGCACGGTGGCCACAGCCTCAAGGGTCTCTGACCAGACCGACTGGACCACCAGGACCGGACCAAGGGGCAAGGGCTAGGACCAGGGCTGGACCAAGTTTTGAAATGAAAGACGGACCCAATATTTATTTGGGTTTGACATTTCCACTACAGTGTTGGGCCCCATTTGACTGCACCACTGCACCGTGTGGTGGTGTCAAGTGTCAACGGAACAAAAGGAAGGGGGGATTCGGAATTTACTCATTTCCTGGAAAACGATCTTGGCAGTCCAAAACTATTGCCCAACTTTCAAGGTAGGACAGTGCATATTACATAGCACCACGATATGTAAAATACAATGAAGGCAAAGTGTGTTGCGAGTGTCTGTTAATTAAGTTGATAAAAAAATTTTAAGTGAAAAAACAAGAGACCTCAAGATTAAATCTCCCCACATAGGTGGAGACGTGAATTTTAAGCTAAGTTTAGAGAAAAAAATAATAAAATATTTTAAACTCTTCAATTAGAGTTGTATTGATTGGAAAACTTCATTTCAATCTAACCCATACAAAGAATTTGGGTTAAGAGATTTTGAACCTAATCTAACTCCACCGGATTTGGCCGGGTTCAGTTTAAGACTTTTAATTAGTTAAGATTGTGAATTTATGATCCGTTTTGAGATAAACACTTTGACAATTACAGTGATAATGCAAGTAAAATCAAGTAATTAACCAATATATTAATCACATATTCTCAAAATCACTGGTAAGATCTCCATTAGAAATTTTAAAACGAAATAAATAACATACAATACAACGCATAAATTAGAATATGTCGACAGGCAACAAGATCTTGATTCAAAATTTAAACCCAGCAGGTAATTTTAAAATCATTTTTAAGCACACCCCTGTCAATACCGATTACTATTTTTATTCTCCTAAACGTTAGCTAACCAAAATTTGGGCATCCCAAGAAAAACCCATTAAATAATAATAAATAATATTAGTAAATATGAAATCACAAAGTCCATCCTATCTGAGCACGTAGCTGGCCATCTCTCTCTCATATTAATTTTCGGCCTAACGGAACATTCATCCTCTTATTTTTGTAAAATCACAAACAAGAACAAAAGCCTTGTTTTCTTTGTTACACAGGTCCCCATTGTGGTGGTGTGTTGTTTTAATCCTCTATCAAGAATTCAATAATAAAATCAATGATCTAAACCTGATATAACCTGAAAATTTTAAGGAAAACAAAAGTCTGGAATCTAGATAAGTTTTTTGCTTTTTTTCTAAGTGTAATTGTTAACTTATTAATTATGTTAACGGATATTAAAATGATTCTATTTTTGTTCTTAAAAATTATTTTTTTCTTCAATTTAAATATTTGGTTTAGGATTGAAACCGACAATTCCTAATCCATTACTATTTCTTGTGGAAATATCTCATTTAAACATAAATTTATATGTATTAAAAATAAATCAAGTCATAATCAAATACCTTCTTATGTCCCCCGAAATCATTTAGTGCTGGGATCAGACTTTATAACTTTTTAAATTTATTTTTTCGCCAGGCTTGGGGTTGATTGTCCCCAATGTTACCGTCTCTTCACAACGCGGACCTTTATGAAAAGAATTATATATTATATCTCTCTGTGTAATTATGTGAAAACTATGGACCCCCCAAAAATCATTAATTGTCACTACTGTTTTCCGTTGCCAAAAGAAGATTCAAATTCTGCATAGTTTTATAAGTCAACATGCAAAATTCACGGCATCATCAAACTGAGAGAGATATTTGCTGCAGAAGTACTGCACTGAGCCAATGATCACAGAAGATCATCATCAGGGAAGAAAAAGATACGGAAACTGAAATATTTTCTCTAGCCCAACAAGGAAAGAGAAGGTTCAGCCTTTCTTTTCTCTATGGCTAATTAATACACAAAACTCAAAAACTGCTTATAAAAAAAGAACCCTTTAGTGGGCGCTCTCTTGCTTTCATGGCTTAAAAAATGTAGTGGGCTTGTGTCAAAAACTTCAATTACCAAAAGGGTTTTTGTTTTAATCGATTTGGCAACGTATTGCTCGACAAAGTTAGACAGAGGAAGACTATCTAGTTATTTATTTATTTCTAGAGAAAAGGGAGGGAATTGGGGTTTCCTCTTCTGTTTGGTTTGAATTTGAGAAGGTGAGTTGAATCCTCTTACTTTTGTTTCTCTTTACTGATGATGACTACTTTTCACATGAAGTAGCTTTTGTAATGTTTTGTCGTTAATCTTTGTTTTTGTGTAGTTAAGCGATTTTTGAACCTTATTTTATAGTAATCATTTTATGGCACTTCTGTATCTTTCTGTGACATCATTTTGTCTTGTAATGCAGTTCTTCATGAGGTTGTGTCAGAATATTTTTTTTTTCTTTTCAAAACGTCTCCATAAACTCAGTCTTTATCCAATTTTTTTAAAAAAATGCTTTAATGCATTTTCTATTATTATGTTTTGCTCTCATCACTTCTCTTCTTGCAATTTGTAAAGATTCTACAGATCCTTCAGCCTATAAACTGCACTTGTATTATTGTGTGTCTTTTGTATTCAGTTTTTGAACACATTTTTGTTTCTCGCTCTTATACCCTTTTCTCTTTTCAAAGTCTTTGTTTCGTTACCATTTCTCTATAAACTCCACTTGGCTCTTTGTTTCAAAGTCTTTGAACACTTTGTTTCTTTTGTGTTATTCCCTCTTGTTTTGTCACTTCAAATTCTGAATCAAAAGAGGGAATGAATGCTTGTGCTTCTTAACATTGCTTAAAAGTTATTTTGTTTCTCTTACAGCTCTGAGTGGCAAAACAAATATGGGGAAAGCTGCAAGGTGGCTAAAGAGCTTGTTGGGCATGAAAAAGGAGAAAGACAAAGACCATGTAGAGAACTCAAATTCAGATTCAATTTCAAGTTTCAGTGACACCAAGAAAGAGAAGAAAAGATTCAGCTTTGGCAAGCCAGGGCCAGGCAGAGACAGTACAAGCAGTGTGAATCCTCAGATTCCAGCGAGAGACATGGCTTGGCTCAGGTCATACATTGCTGACACTGACAAGGAGCAGAACAAGCATGCAATTGCTGTGGCTGCGGCCACGGCGGCTGCCGCCGATGCAGCTGTGGCTGCTGCTCAGGCAGCAGTGGCTGTTGTGAGGCTGACTAGTAATGGTAACAGGGCTGTTCTTGGTGGAGTGAGAGAGAAGTGGGCTGCTGTGAAAATTCAGAATGTCTTCAGGGGCTTTTTGGTAAGTAGGTTTTTGTTTTTTATTCATTTAATTGCCATTTTCTAGTAGTTGGTTTTCTAGTCAAAGTAGTTGGTTTTGCCATGTGGGTAATTTGAGATCTCCAATGCTGCAGTTTATTTAGGAATGTTGCATTTTCATCTTTTTTTTTCCCCTTATAGGTATGTTTGTGGTGCACTTTCAAATATTTTGGTTTTTTATTCGTGTTATTGAAGCACTTTGCTTACATCTTACTTTTGTGTCTGCCCTTAAAAGCTGGAAGCTAGATTTCAAATGGTAATGAAATTGTACATAGTTTTCTTTGGAGTCAATGAAAGGTGGATATGTTTTCTTAACATTCTCTGTAACTTAGAAATCTAATAGTGCTTGATTTTTGTTGCGGAAGTGCTTTTCTTAACTTTTACTACATTCTCTTTTACTTGGAAATGTAATAGTGCTTTATATATGTTGTGGTAGTGCTTTTCTTAGTTTTCACTTTTGTGTCTGCCACCAGAAGCTGGAAATGTATACAATAAACTGCTGCTTATCAGCATTTACACTTTGGGCTCAATGTAATGGGTTGTTTTCAACTTTCTTTTTTGACACAGCAAATTTTCTTCTTCTTGTTCTGTTTTGCTTTTTGGTCACCCATACTGCGGTACATAATTTTAGTTTTTGAAACTTGAAGATTTGTTTTTACTGAATTGGAGTATGATTGCTGTCTCTGTTGCCTGTAGGTGAATCAATTTGGTTATGATTGCCATTGCTTTTGCTTGCTCTAATGCTATATTTCTGAGTACATTTTTTTTTTTTTACTTTAGTGATGTTGCCTATGAATCTGCTAAATCCCTTGATCTGGTAGAAAATAGTTCTACCGTCCTATTTATTGAATCTCAATGTAATTAAATTTTCAGGCCCGGAAAGCCCTTCGAGCTTTGAAGGGATTGGTTAAGCTACAAGCTCTTGTTAGAGGATATCTTGTTCGAAAACGGGCGGCTGCAACACTTCACAGCATGCAAGCTCTTATAAGAGCCCAGACAGCCGTTCGAACTCAGCGTGCTCGCCGTTCGTTCAATAAAGAGAACAGGTTTCAACCAGAATTTCGGCACCGAAAATCCCTTGTAAGAAAAATCACTAGACTTTTCTATAACTAGATTCTGTTTAAAAATTCATTGGAAGTGGTTTTGTTACTTTCAGGAAAGATTTGATGAAACAAGAAGTGAAATTCACAGCAAGAGAATATCAACAAGTCTTGAGAGTCCAATTAGTGGATTTGATGAAAGTCCAAAAATTGTTGAAATCGACACATTCAAGCCAAGATCAAGATCTCGTAGATTCCATGCTGCATTATCCGAATGTGGTGATGACTTCTCTTACCAAGCAATGTCATCGCCGCTTCCAATTCCATGTCCAGTACCACCAAGAATCTCAGTAACCAACAGCCAAAACCTTCATGATTTTGTATGGTGCTTCACTGGTGATGAATACAAGTTCTCATCTGCTAAAAGCACTCCTCGGTTTGCAAATTCAATCCTGTCGAATGCGCCTCCGACGCCAGCCAAGAGTGTATGTTGCGACAGCTATTTCAGGCCTTATTCCAACCATCCTAGTTACATGTCAAACACACAATCTTTCAACGCCAAATTGAGGTCTTACAGTGCTCCGAAGCAAAGACCAGAGCAAGGACCGAAGAAAAGGCATTCGCTTAACGAAATAATGGCTTCAAGAAACAGCATAAGTAGTGTTAGAATGCAGAAATCTTGTTTTCAAGTTCAACAAGGATCGAATGAACTACCCACTAGGGGTTATTAACTAGTTATGTGATTGTGAAAAGTGCAAGACACAACTAGCTTTCAAGTTTAATTTTCCACTTTTGTGTTCACAAACAACAGGGTAGAATGTTTTGTGTAAATTCTTTCAATGTTTCTTATTGAATCTTGCCTTATCAATGAAATGACAGAGCCTTTTTATGTTTGTGCGTTTCCCTTTGATGTTGAATCTTCTAATTTCTCTGCCGTATCTTTCTAATGCAACAAGCACAGGGATCATCGCATATGTACTTTTTGTCTCACAATGTGAAAATGTTCGAGGAATTGCTATCTTATGGTGTTATGTTACAACTGTGACATTTATATTTTAATGAAACTCTAAAAATCGTACAATCTAGTGCAATATTATCCATCTACTGATTTACCCAAAAAAAAAAAAAAAAGAGGAAAAAAAATTCATGGTTTCAAAATGTATTATTAAGGTGTACGTCTATAATCGGGCAATTAATTTTAGTTTTTTTAGCCTCAAAAGCACATTAGAGGCTAGATTGAGCTTTATCCAACATTGGAGGGAAAGCCTTGACTGCAAACTTGATTTTGAATCTTGAATCTCTTTTAACAAATATAAAATGTGAATATCTTATTCCTAGTCCCTAATGATTATGGTTTGATTCATGGATTCATGGATTCATTTAGGGGGAGAAACCCATCTTGATAATGATGAACTTGCGTCATCCTATTATTGCTTCACATGCTTTTTTCTGGTAAAAAGCATAATAATCAAGGCGCATTTTGGGTAGCGAGACAAGTCTTGAATGGAATATGGCATATGCAATACATCATCATCCATTTGACAATGTTTCCATTGGACAACGTTTCGTGCAGTGTGATGATAAGATCCCTTGGCTTTGTACCGACAATGGATTTATGATTCCAGTTTTGCCCAATCCTTTTGGTTCAAATTGCACATAAGTATGTATCCTATTGTAAAGACATGTTTTATCTCCGGTAATTATGGCAAAGAAATTGCCAAATTAATAAGCAGTATTATGCGGCTCAAATGATTCATTTTATCACATACAATTCAATATTAAACTAAACTTAAATTATTAAATTTATTTCTCGTATAAGAAGTAAAATATTTTTTTGAAAGAGAAGTTTATTACTCGTTTCATAATTAAAAAATTTACATATTAAAGCAATTTTACAATTTTTAATTAAAACTGTAATTGACAACAAATCAAGTAAATTTTCTTTAGTAAAAACTCTACTCGTAAAAGTTCTATTTAAATAAATTTTATTTGAAAAGTAATACTAAACGGAGCTTAAAAAATTAACGAATTACGAAGTATATAAAATAATTAAAGAAAAATCTTTCAACCAAACTTCAGAGCACAATTTTGCAAAAGTAAGCTAGCTAAACTGGGAATTAACTTCAAATTCTAAACGAGAGTTAAAAAAAAAACCTAAATTTTAATTTAAGTAGCCTAAGAAAACTAGTTAAATCTTATTATGTGAGTGAAGTTTGAACCAACTAAACAAAGTATAATATGTAATTTTTGGTCCCACAAACATCATTGAAATTCAATATTTTGTTCATTGTCTCCCATTTGTAAAAACCCATTTCAGTAATTAAATTAAAAACCTATTTTTCCATACCCATTTATTAGATAATTAGTTTCTCCATACACGACAGCAAGAGAAAATATGAAACCGTGGATGGCAACGCACATGATAAGCACAAATGATAAGGCGCACCCCACAAGGCCACAACTGTTTGTGACTTTGAATACAAGAAAGAGACATCGATAATCACTAAGCAATATTAATAAAAGTGATTATTTACAAGAAAGCACTTTTAACGAGAGCATGTAGGCTTAATGTTTATATAATTGTTTGGTTGAATGGCTATGCTTTCGTCATCAAATACAATAGAAAATTAATTGGGGAATATAAACAAACAATTATAACACATTGGGGTTGATTAATTAACCACTAATCTAGGATTAGTTGCAAGTGCATTGTAACTTGGGAAGCTTTGAATTGTTATTTTTTATTTTTATTTGTGGTATAAGGGTTTCTTTGATTGGTTCTAGATATAACTTGGGAGTAATTGTTGAGTCAAAATCTACATTAATTACTACGCAAAAATCTACTCTCCTAGTTGCTTCTTTTCTATTCGGTTGGAAGTTTCAAAATTCTACTTTCCTAGCTTCTCTTTTACTATCTTGGGATGTGGCTTTCAATGTCTTTGGAACTCTAAGGAAAAACACAAATGCAGATAGGAGAAATTATGCTTTGTTTGCTTAGTTAATTACTTTTGACGTGCTGCTAAGAATATTATGGCCTGATTATATAATTGGTGAACTTGTTTGTTTCACTATCCATCTGCAAATCTAGGTTTGATTGGGATGCAAAAACTTAAGGTTCAATAAATCTAGTTTTGCTTGATGCAAACATGAGTTTGTATGTATGCCTCCTGAGTATGTTTGAACTCATCCCCATCTAAATCTTTCCTAATAATACTAACCAAACAAAACTCCTAAGATGTTCTATTCACACATTTTAAAAAGAAATTCTTTTCTTCACTTTTCAAAACGGCCTATTAGCTCAGTTGGTTAGAGCGTCGTGCTAATAACGCGAAGGTCGCAGGTTCGAGACCTGCATGGGCCATTGGCGTTGTCTTAGGGTTAATTTTTGTTAGCCTCCCGGTATATCGATTGACAAACTTCATCCAAACCCCCGAATAATCTGTAAAACTCTACGCTGCACCCCATTCCCTGAATAACGTCCGTTAAAATGGACGGTCAGCTTGTTTCCTCGTATTTTTTCTTCCAATGCGACCGTTGTACCAACGGTCGGGAAACACATATTCAAATTTCAAACGGCAGTTAATTGAGATCAAACCCACTTGCCAACGGTCATGTGGTCATAGCTACAGATTCTTCACACAAGCCTCCTTCCGAAATTGACGCTTTAGATTTTCTCTCTTCTCTTCTAATTCCGCTTCGTAGAAATCTCTCACCAAACTGACTTGCTGCTTCAGCTTTTCATCATTTCCAGGACAAGAGAAAGTTAAAGAAATGGACGCTTCTGATCGCACTAGAATCTCATCATCAACGCCCATCAAACGTTCTTCAACTCCAAAATCCTTATCATCTGCTACCGGTAAGTCTCTCGTTTTCCTTCTTCAATTTTGCTTACCTCTAAAAGTGTACTTACAGTTCTGTTAGGAACCTTCATCTAAATTTTCCTTTCCGTTGTTTTCTAAGCAACTAACCAAAGTTTTGGATTAGTTAATTGTACAACTCTTTTATGTAGTTAAGAGTTTGTAAATATTTGTTTCTTTATAGGTACAGATGAGAATGACCTAAGCTATCAACAAATGGGTATAAGTTTGCAAAATTCAAAGAAACCAATGACAAAGCATTTCATGTCACCAACAATATCAGCATCTTCAAAAGCCATTGCTCCAAGAAAGAAAGTTTTAGCTGAAAGGAATGAAAACGCTGATAATTCTGTTTTATCTGTTAATGTTGACTCATCTTTGAGCCCTTATGACCCTTTACCCAATTATCCTTCACCGAGGCCTAAGTTTCTAAGGTACAAGCCTAATAGGCGTAGAGAGATTTTTTTAAGATGTGAAAACGAGGCCAATGGAAGTATCTCCTTGTCTTGTAAGAAAGACGAGAAGGCTGATTTCGTTTGTGTTTCTCAAGAAGGTGAAGAACGTGATGAGGGAGAAGGGGAAGTTGAGGAGGAGAAGGAGGAGGAGGAGGAGAAAGAAGGGTTTTTGAGAAGGGTTTTGAAGTTAATGCTTGTATTGGCTCTTTTGGTCAGCTCTACTATGTATATTTCTTTCATGAACTCTCCTAAAGCTTCACCAACTTTACAAGCTATGGAGGATTTTAAAGATGGGTATCTTAAGATTTATGATCATGCATATGGAGCAATGAGGAGACTTGGGGGCGAAGATCACTTATTGAAGATAGTAGGCCTTAAGGAAATTTTGAAGAAATTTGAGATTGGTAATGAGTTCTTGGATATCCATATGGGCTTAATGACGGTGAATCAGACAGTTATACTTGGTGAATGCATTGAGGAAGAGCTGGCTAAAGATTTTCACTTTGGGTTAGTAGAAGAAACTAGTGATAATTTAGGTGAAGTGGTAGAGCTTGAGGCCGGAGAAAGAGAACATGTTTCTGATCATGGAAAAACTAAAACAGAAGAAATTTCGGATAAAATGTTTGAGAATTTTGAGTTGAAAGGGACAGAAAGTATAGACAAGGCTGAATCTTTACTTGATAATCAGATGCCAACAGTGTCTAATGCTTTTGATCCAGAAAATGAGCAAGTAATTGAACCAGTACCAGAAGTTAACAGTGTGGAAGCTGGGGCCGGAGAAATGGTTGAAATTGGAATGACCAATATTGAAAATGACGAGGCCGGTGAAGTTAGCATGACAGAGAGGGTGGACAATGAAATTAGTAGCTTTGAGATTCTCAATTTTGAAGCCGACGGTGAGTTGAAAGAGGGGCTTGCTGAGCCCATTGAAACTGATACAATGTTTGAGACTGTAATTGGGTTAACCATGGTTTTCGCAATTATTGCACCTTTGGCGTTAGCTTTTCACCGCAAGGGGAAGTGGAATGCTACAAAGGATGCTTCTCCTATCATAAAGCCCTGCATTACTCAATCTGGGGTAGCCGAGAGATGTGGTTATGTTCTCCCAAATGAGAGGGAGGAGCAAATCAAGCGTGTTGATCCATTCGTCAGTCCTCCTGTTTCTTCGATTAATTCCACAATGGAGGATTCTGAAGACATTATTCAAAGCCGCGCACCAGCTGTTGAGTTGCTTGGTGAATTTGTGGTGGGAGAAATTAGTAGCTCTTTCAGAAACCGTGCCATGAAAGAGATGGAAGAAAGCGAAGTCAGCAACTATTCTGTCTCCTTGGACAAGGGATTTGGCAGCAGCTCAGTTCTTTACCATGCCCCATTGGATTTCTCAGAGCTCTCATTCACAAATATTTCCCTGTCTCATGAGGACTTTACTCCTCAGAAGAAGACGATGAAAAAAGAGGTCAGCGTCTATTACATTACATGCCACACTTCAATTTTAACTTGTTATTCTCATTCTCTTAGGTTGCCGATTCAGCAGTTCTGCTTTACATAGATGCATAGTCTGAATTAGAATCAGTTATGGATTGCTTGTCGTTAAGTCTTTAAGTGGATGAATATGCATGTATTCTCAAATTTAAGTGGCCAATTTCTTCTGTAGTTTTCTATTGATACTTCTGAGTTCATCCATTGATGTGTCAATCACATGAAAGTAAATAAACATAAAGGATTAATTAAGAATTCGAAACATCACAAGCATTGATGCTTTTTTGTTGAAACAGGATGGTAGATATGGAGAGGCCAACAACGTTTCTACAACTCCAGTGAGGCGATCAAGCAGGATCCGAAATCGCGCAGTCACTTCCCCTTGAACAATGATGGTCGGACTTCTGAATTGAGCACAGCTTACGAAACAACATTGTATATCCACTCCTAAGTGTTGAGGAATTTGGGCTGTCTCAGCCTCTGCTTGTGTAGATTTTCAATTAGATCTAATTATGTTAGAACTGATATGACTAGAATCCATTGATTTTAATCTGTATTTGACACCTAACTGATCCATTAAATCATTCGTTTTCTTTTTCTTGTGCTTAAAAGGATTTAGCTTTTCAATTATATATGTGTTGAATCCTTTTCATTTAATATAATAAACCAACACAATAATTGACTATCATCGGTTGATTGATAGATATCATTTAACTGATTAAAATAATATTGTGATAAAAGGATATTGGGTATCAGCGAACCAATGACATGGTGTGATCTCAATGAACCAATGACAGGTGTTGGGTATGAAGTGGAATCCATGTTCAAGAAAGAGTTGGATATATTATTTTATGAGATTAAATCCTAAATGGATGCAGCTAAAAGATAATGTTATGTAAAGACATAAAAAATTGCTTAAAATATTGAGACAAAGTGGGGGGAAGAAAAAGGCCTCAGTTTCACGTGTTGTTGAAAAGATAGAACCCAGTTTCAGGTGCAATCCGAAGCAAGAACATGGTTTTGGGGAATGCTTTTCTGAGATTTGCTCCATACATCTGTAATAACCAAAAGTTGTCAGCTTTTCTTCAGGTGCTTATTCCTAAATCTTGAAGCACTTTTTGGATGGCTTACTGTTTGTCTATTATTTCAAGATCTTTCCTTCCGTGAAGTGTTAACATTCACTTGAGCTTCAGAGTTTGAAAGAAGAGAAACAGAAATGAAATTACTACTATTGTGAACTTTGAACCATTCCACTACATTAAAACACATCATGGAGAGCATCAAACCATGTCAACAAATTCTGTAACATGCGCACATGATGAGTGTATTATTTTCTTTTCCTTTTAATTGGAAATCAAAAGAGTGGATAAATGATAACAATCAATATTCCAGCTTTTAGATTGCTGGGATATGTTCAAGATTTTAATTCCATTAAAAGTAGTTTATTTTCTTTTCCTTTTAATTGGAAGTCAAAAGAGTGGATAAATGATAACAATCAATATTCCAGCTTTTAGATTGCTAGGATATGTTCAAGATTTTAACTCCATTAAAAGTTGTTTATTTTCTTTTCCTTTTAATTGGAAGTCAAAAGAGTGGATAAATGATAACAATCAATATTCCAGCTTTTAGATTGCTGGGATATGTTCAAGATTTTAACTCCATTAAAAGTAGTTTATCCTCTCACCTTCCACTTGCATAATGGGATTTATAGCTAGTATAAGCTCTGTATGTCTCACCAACTTGTTAATAAAATTTCTCACTCATCATAACCACATCAAATATTGTTCTCAATGTACAAGTTTTTACAGATCAAAAGTGCTTTTGCGCAGGAATTGGAGGAAGCCTACTATTATGATTACTACCTACAAAACTTCCTCTTTTGCCTGCTGATGAACAAGACAAAGAAGAAAAGGAACCTCTTGAAGATGAGTTTTTCTTTGAAATGGTGGCTTTGATATCCAAGCCACCCCCATAACTTCTACATGACTTCATTTTCTTTCTGTATGGAGTTTCCTTCTTGGCCAAGTCTTCTATGCTCATTGCCCTTGACAAAGATGTAAACGACTGAGACTTGCCTTGATAATATTTAGAAAGTCCCCTCCTGCATATACATACGGAAAGCACTTCTTAGCAAGAAGGAATCAAGAAAGCATTAATACTTATACTCAGTATTAGACAAGAGAGCATTTCTTGAAAGAGCTGATTGTTTTAGATTAGTTACTTACTTGATGGGTAGTTGTGCCATGAGCTCAGATAATTCAAACAAGGGTCCATTATTAGAATTTGAAGAAGCAGAAGAAGAATTTGTTGAAGATGCATCATCAACCAAGTCTGATGAAGATGTAGATGAACCATTGGTAGCACTTGAATCTTCAAGAGATGATGACGATGAGGTAGCTTGATCATGACCTTCCATTATCGTCCAACTGCTGTGTTTTTCAAGCTGTTTTGCATGCTTATATCTACCATGTTGCCCCATCAACAGTTGTTTCTGATGACCAGCTTGAGTTTCCATTAAAAGCATAAGGAAGAAAATTAAAGAATCTGCTGCAGCTTATCAACACGTACGGTATCAGGCAATATTAAGGACTTTTGATGCTGGGGCTGCCTATTTATAATTTTATATATACAGAATAGGATATGTATAAAGACCAGCTACAAGGATTAGGTTGGTCGGCTTCAAATAAGTGATAAATGGTTGCTTGACACCTTGACACACATGAAATTTCCTTGATTTAAAGGCAAAGTGATGGCAAACAGCAAGTCACATGGAATGTCCATGATGCAAGGCAACAGTATAATCACATTAAATAATGAAAAAAAATTAATAATGGGTAGATATATCTTAACCAACTAAGATCCTTTTTTCTTTTTTTTCAAACTTTGACGTTGACAAATATATAAACGTAATTGGCAGTTAATTGAGAAAAGAAAAACAATGAAAAATAAATTTTAATTATGTATGAGTGGTAATTTACATATGGTACGGAATTTAAAAAAAAAACAACTTCTTAGTTTTTAAAAAACAAGATCGTAGTTTAAAAGAGAATACAACACATAACGATGCTAACGACAATTTTAAATAATTAAAATGTTCTTTTTAATATTTGGGTAAAATAGATTAAAAAAAAGTATTTAATGAGAGTTGAAGCATTTGATGAGCATTCTGATTTCTTGCAATGAAGAATTTTTTCCTTTCTTTTTCTCCCGTAAGTGTTTTAGAATAAATAAAATACGTTTACTAATTGATACAGCTTTCATAAAAGAATAATGATATAGTCATAAATTTTTATATAAATTTATTTTGTATAAATTAATGTGACATGATAAAATTAGTTAAATTAATTATTTCTTGACTCACATGATTTATTTATATTATTTTATATTTTCATTCAACTAATAAATTAATACCATATTAATTTATATAAAAATTTATGACTGTATCATCACTCGTCGTAAAAAACACGTTCATACTTATCCTAATTTTTTATTTGTGCAAAACGTGTGAATCTAGGCTTGGGTTGTACACAAAGTTCATGCATTTCTAGGTTGTCTTAAACATGTTTATCGTGACTCATCTTTTCCATTTTTCAATCATGGCCTTATCCTTAGATTCGATATTATCTCCCTTGTGGGGGTTGAGTTCCTTGACACTGCTTTTTCTTCCTTTGGTAATACGAAGAGATAAGCTTTTTATTTTATTTTAATTTTTCCCCGCAGCCATCCATATTGTCGCCATCTATTATTACCAACGCCAAGTTCTCAAGGTTCCTTTTGTCAAATGAGTTATTCTAGATTTAGCACAATTTAGGGTATATTCGGATTCATTATTTTCCTTCTAATTATGCTTAAAATTCCAAAACATATTTATCATTCGCCACCGACTTAGAACAATCAAACTATTATTAATACTATTACTATAATTATCGAGAAACTATGGAGCATATCAATCGAAGGTTTTTTAATTCGAGGATGATGAATATTTTTATGGGTGTATAAAGAAAATATAAATTTAATGGAATAGTTACAATAAAGGATTATTCTGAGATGAGCTAACAACATAAAAATTATTTTTTTAAATTATTGAACGAATGAGTAGAGGAAAAAAGTGTTCTTTAGAGTGAAAATAACATCACCCTAATCTTAATCATTCTTAATTCGAGTGATAAATTTAAATTTTCTATCAATCTTTGGATTACATGCAAAATTTCAAAATATAATTACTCTTGTTTATTATTATTATTATTAACGTCGTATATCTCTCCAATTATTTAACATCAATCATGAATTGTTGAGATAAAATTGAAAGGACTAGAAGATCTCAAATTATCTATGTCAGAAAAAGTAGGGAAAGGTTTGGTTGTGTGTGAAATAAAATCAACATTGCGATGAAGAAAATTTTAAAGAAAAAAAAAAAAAAACAAAATCAATACACGTCAAACTCAGTGAATTTTTTTCTCCATTATCAAGTTTCCTGTTAGGGAACACAATGGTCAAGACCCCTTCATCAGGCCTAAAACCAACCATCCACCTAAACACCAACTAAATCCCTATCTTTCTTTATAAATATGAAAGAAATTGAATCCAATGTTTCATTATTGTACACAGAACAGAAGGATAAGAGAGAAGAAGTTGACTTGGATTCAGATAACCTATGCCCAAAAAACAAAAACAAAAAAAAAAAAAAATGGTTTGGTACAAGCCAAGAAAATATGGAATTTGATTGACACAATGTCCTCCACCACACAAGTTAAGATAGAGCTTACTCACCCATCTACTCTTCTTATCCATACCCACATATTAAAACCTTTTAATTCCAACAATCATAAATGCAATATATAATTATAATATTCAATGAAAAATAAAAGACTTGGTACAATGTTGAATGTAAGATTAGGTCAGGTCAATTGTATGTCTCATGGAATGTGTCACGGTTTGCCACAACATGTAAATGGGGTATATTGATGATAGCCAAGGTATTATGTAACAGCATTAAAAAATTTAAGGAAAAGAAAAAATTTTTTTTTTCTGGGTCGCTTTAAAAGAGCAGGGTCTAAGATAACTCAAGAGAATATTATTATTTTAAGGTCGATTTTTCATGAACAGACTTTCAAAAGGTTTACCAAATAAAATTGTTTTATGTGAACTGGTAGTTAAATAAAGAAGTTATAAATAGTCCAATAGTTCATCAAGTGTCTGAGAAATAGAATCCCCATCTCTGATTGATGGGCCCCTCAGTCATCTAATGATCTCAGTTTTAGGCTAGCCCAAACTGGGCCAATTATCGGCATGGTTACAGGCCCAAGAGCCCAAGACCAAACCCAACTTAGCCCAAAATGGATAATTAAAGCATTTATGTTATCAGTCGAAGGGTAGGGCTATTTAAACCCACCAATTTACTTAATAAACTTATTTACTAAATAAATTTATTTTTAAATTTTTAAATTTTAAATTTTACTCAGTAAACCCACCAAAATACCTAATATATCCTTTCTAAACACAGTTTTTATAATAATAGTGATTTACTCATTAAACCCATAATATTCATTTATAAACCCATTAGATAGGAAATTGAATATTAATTAGAAATTTAATAATCAATTTTGAGTGAATGACCCTCGTTCAAGGACAAATGAATCAAAACATTTTAAATGGAGAAAATAGTTGTCATCATGAGATTATTTTTTTGAATTATATTTTATTGGTGAGAAAAATCTTATATGATGAAATAACATGGTGACCCGCCTAGATAATATGAAGAATATTATATATATTTCTAACAAATACTATGAAATTATTTAGTTTAAAAATTATAGCCAATCCCTCTCTTAAAATGCAAGCATTTAAGTGCACAAAAAAAATTTATGCAATGAGATGAAAAGACAAAGAACAACCAATTTTGTTCATGATTCAAACAAACGAAAAATTTGTCAACATTGTCTATCAATTTCAAATGAAAAAGGGGAAAAAACAAAAATCAAATATAAAAAAAAAATTCATACATATTCATGATTGTCAATATTATTTTGTTCATTCGTAAAATCAATATCCATTAAATCAATAACAACTAATTTTGTTACTCTAAATTAAATCACATGTGCCTATTTAACAAAATATATAATTTGAGAGAAGAATCACACCTCTTAATTAATTAGAGATTAATAAAAATTTAATTAGAGTTCTATAAAACTACATTGAATATAAATATGAATTTAAAGAGTAAAAATTTAATTTTTTTAAAATTATATTATAATGTCCATAACTATAATTTAATTTAAGAATATTTTAATGATAAAAAATTATTTTTAAAAATAAATTTATTAAATAAATTAGTGGGTTCAAATAGCACTAGCCTTAACCTAATCACAAGTTAAAAATTAAAAAAAAAAGTACAGTTCGTGCCATTTTGTTCTACTAATAGGTGTTTGTTTGTTCGTCCATCACACCAGGCACAGAATTTCTATTTTACCCCTTAATTTCAAGAACACCAGCCAAACCATACCCGCAAGGGTCTGAGTAAAAGTAATTTACAAATTATGTGAATTTGCCAAAAATTACGGACACGAATGCTAGTATTAAAAAATACAGTCAATTTCCAGACCGATATGGGTCAAAAAAAAAATCAACAATTAGATTTCGTAAAATGAGGTGTGGGGAGGATGATTGTTGAGAAAATCAACGGTAGAGATTGAAGCACAACTGCCCATCCGCCCAAAATATGATATAGCAGGGAACTCTTTCGGATCCAATGCGCATTTATCGCGCAACGCCGATACACACAAATCCCTGCTTTGCCTTTAAACTAAATAATGCCCAGAAATTACAGACACTGAAAGTGATTTATATATTAGAGAGGGCTACAACTACAGAATTCACGGCTGCTGACTTACGTACAAGACCTCTCTATTTATAGGAGAATGGGGGAAGATTTAGGGTTTCTTTTTCCCAAAATTACGTAAACGCCCTTAACAAAATTGGGCTCCGGTATGGATTGACCCGGCCTTTTAATGGCTAAACCATTTGTTTGCGTTCGGTGACTTTAATTTTACGTTCTGAGTCGGTGATAAACTTCCCCATACGCGCTGTCTGTACGAATAATTATTGTGTTTGCTTTTTTCTTTTTATTAATGATTTTCTAAGAATGGTAATAATTTTTTTTTTAATGAGAATTATTGTTCATGATATTTATAAATATTGAGACCCGTTTATATCAATTCTGATATAACACCGCTCAGATTTTTAACCTCGAATAATTTTAATATAGCACCGCTCAGATTTTTAACCCTCTCAAATATTTGAGGACGTCAACTTTCATCATAAGAGAAAAATTACTTTCACTCAAGCTCTGAGTAAAGGAATTTAAATTAAACCCCTGCAATACGTCTACAGAGACTTGAACTGCTTCCCTCACATTTGTGAGGGAGTGGCTCTAGCCACTTGGGCTAAGCCCAAGTGGTTAGAATGGTCATAATCTTAAAAGGCCTTTTGCGTATTTTATTTGTCCTTTTGAATGAATTAACTAATTAAGAGATGAAATCTTGCTCGTAGTCACTCAAAAAATAATTGTCACCATATCATATTATCAGAGTATCAACAGTATCCAAAGATTCAAATTCTTCAAAACTGCAATACACATAAATTAAGGAAACATGAAGGAATTGGGGATGAAAAAAAAAGATAAAAAAGGAACCCTAAAGAACCAAAAGAGGCGGGAAAAAAAAAATCACTCTTGTCCTCACACAGTTATTTTTGCAGCAAACAAATTTATACTGCCAGTTCAAGACCAAATATGGAAGAAGAGGCAAAGCCCGAAAACCAGAAAGCAATATATCGAAACCATTTGAAGTTGACATGGAATCTACAGGCCCTGATCAATGAGATAATCCCCCAACCTCTCAACGATCATGTTGCACTGTCCTGGAGTCAATGGTTCATCGTATATACCAAAAATCAGGGCTTGGCCCGTTTTCTTGACGGTGACACCACCAGAACCCTGTAAAATAAATGACAGACTATTGATGAATAAAATCAATACAATCTTCATTTTTCTAAAGCTCAATGGACACACATCTTTATTTTTATTTTTTAAAATGAATAACCCCGACTGCAAGGAGCATTCTAATTGATAATTGAGCTTCCAGAAGATAACATTGCAACTTTTTCCATATTGATTGACAGAACTTCCTTCACGAGAAGTCCAGTTTGAATGAGTCTTAGGATTCAATTTTCACCAACAGATGGGCCATACCACATAAAGCAGCTGACCGACACAGAATGGGAGTCCATATTTCATCATCCAAAGGCAAAAGAAAAGGAAATTAGAGCACTATTAGGTGCCGTGTCTAAGTGTACCCACCAACAGATATGATTTTTCATATTACAAAAAAGATTATAAAAGGTAAAAGGAGAAGCAATCTGGCATCCATTTGCTTGTGTTCCACAGCGATAAGTAACTATCACCAATAAAGAATGTGCAAAATCAGACCTAACTCAATTAAGCAGTCCTTGAGGTGGACCCATCAATCAGACCCATGAAGCTGTATTATTCTTCTTTTGAGAAGATGCCTCATTCAAAAGTCTGTATCCATAAATATACAGTCTTACAGATGAGCAGTTGAAGTCCTTGACAGCACGAAAGATAGAGATTCCTTGGATAACAACTTTACATTCAAAAGTTCAAACAACTTTGGGGGACATTGATCATGATAATGATGCTCACACCAAACCTCATTAGGAAAGTCTTATCATAAGCATGAAAAGAACTTGCAAATTTTAACTGCTATCGCATAATGTAATAGAATCAATGCAAAAAGTAATATTATGAGAGAAATAAATCACCTTTTTTCCACGAATCACAGCTCCAGGCTCACCCTGGATTACCATGTACTTGGTGCCTCCAAGGTGCAAACCAGTTGGGGCAAGAGAACCGGGCTCTTCAAAATCTTTCATGATTGCAGCAATCTCTTCAGGCTTGAACTGCAGTAAAAGCAAATAACAAACATTTAAAAATAAACACAAAATCTCACCACCTAATCTACAGCAACAGAAAGGAATGAAAAATTATATCTTAAACCAAAGGTGAAGTCCAGCAAAGAAAATTAGGGTCCATTCAGTATCATTTTTCAAAACTGTTTTAAACATCCATTGCGTAAATGCAAATAAGAAATTAAAAATTTGTATTTTGATGATTTGAGAAAGTTCCCTGGATAGCATTTTTCCAACAAAAATTTTCTGAGAACAAAAACAATAAAATTGCATATAGAAAACACAAAAATAAAAAATCTCCAAAATCATTTATTTTATCTTTGGAATTGAGGAGATATGGCTTTTAAGCCACAGCTGTGGTGGAATTGGAATCATTAGAGACTGAGTGCTCATAAACACTTTAGCTGTTGTGTTTGCAAAATTAATCAGAAACTCAACATTAACAAACATGCCCTTGACAGTCTTAACATTAGCAACACATTTTTTTTTATCTATTTTTTATTTGAAAATTCTATAATTTTCTCAAGATTAATAGTGAATTACGAAATGGTCATTGTAAAGCCACAAGCAAATACAACCTATATCATCATATACAAGTTTTGATTTTTATACTTACAGTTTCATAATTTATTCTGGTTTTCAGTAAAATTCTTAATTTTTACAATCTAAAAACGTAAATCTAACATTTCATTTTTACTTTTGATTCAAATCATGGCAACAAACTAATCTGAATGCTAATAATTATCAATTAAGCCAAAAAAAAAAATTGGAACAATCAGATCCGTGCAATTAGAAAATGGAACGTAACAATAAATTAACAGCAGATCGGTAAATAAAATCGAAGAGATAAACAAGAGAGATTTGGTATAACCTGAGGGAAATTGGAGCTCTGGGCCCAAACGCTGCCGTCGTGACCGACGATCGCAGCTGAGGTGAGATGATGGCCGTCGATATCGCACATCAGGTGATCATCAACGTACGTTTGCCACGACATTTTCAACAATCTAAATTCTCACGGCAAATTCAATTGTTTGTTTAATTCCTATGTTAATTCCTTCCTCTCGTTATCGTTGTTTGCTCGACGTTGGTTTGAAGAAGAGTGCTATATATAGAAATTTCGATCACGGCTTGTTCTGCGGGGCCCGGTGAAGATTATTAGTGATGATGGAGGCGTGGATGTGTGATGTTAATCTCAGCCGTACGTTGTAACATGATTGAATAAGTGACGTTCACGTTCGGCCTTCGTTTAAGGGAAAGGAAACAGAACACGTGGTGTGGGAATTTTGCTTCAATTTAGTCATATTGAGAAATTATTCCCCACTTTGATCCTAACATGCCAAATGAATCGGGTCACCCCAGGCAGTAATTGACTTGATCAGATTTTCATTCAAGCCCGCCCAACTCAAGAGTTGATAATTTGGGCTGAGCCCATATTACCAACAAGCTCGACGGGTAACAATAATATTATGTTCTTTGACATTAACAAATGAAAGAGAAAAAAAAAAAAAATCGCCTAAGCAAATATCAAATGCATTAACAAAGACGAAATACAAACTGATTAACTTCCACAGCCAGAGAAGACACAAACTGTTAACATGTAAAGCCAAATTGCCAACATTACAATTTGCTTGATGGTAACTATTATAGAATGACTGGTACATGATCTTTTTAGTCGAAGCATAAAATTTTGACAAACATTGCTTGTGGTTAAAATTTACAAAGCAGCCGTTAGCCAAATCAACTCGTTACTCCAAATTGGAAAACGAGAGAATATTTCAATCTGCAGAAGTAGAACTTGTTCCAAGCAACAAGAGCAAGACATAGTGTAACTGTTTGCCGCAACTAGTATGTAGCTTCATCTGCAAACATCCAGAAAACTCATTACTATTCAGGGATGCAAGAAAGTAGATGAATGCAACATCAAAATGGCATTGCAAAGAAAGTGCATACCATCATTGCCGTCATCCATGTTAAAATCGTCTTCGTCATCATCAAAATCAATGTTCTGCAATAATGTATAAAGCATCAGTAACTATTTCTTTATATCAATCTTTTCCTGTTTTATTTAATAGTTGTTTTATAAGAAAAACTTCACACACGCATTCAGAAAGTCATGTATGGTCAAAGGGCAGATACACGGGCCTACAGAAAGCACCTTGTTCAAGCATAATTCAAAAAAAGGAATACTGGCCGCCATAAATGACAGCCATTAGCAGATTTATCATCAAAATAAAATCAAATAAATGACAAACAAGCAAGAAGAGTGAAAATAAGTTGCTTTTATCACAAAACAAGCTTCAATAGACTTGAAATGTATCTGTTTTTGTACATATTTATTCTATGCTCTCTGATAAGAAATCCCAGAGCCAGTTGGGACAGATGCCTGGCACATGATATCTTGACCAACAAGTGAGATGCTCTCCATAGAATAACCATCCAACAATGTACCATTCTTCTCAAAGGCAAAAAAGACGTAAAATTATTTGTCAAAGACACTAAGACCCTTTCTGGCCAAAAATGCACCTCAACAATACAGCAAATGCAAACTTCATTCTTCACGCTGTTACTATTAAATAAAGGAGAGAAAGGGAAGGAAAGGAAACGAAAGGAGAAAGGAGAAAGGAGAAAGATGCATCCGGAAAATCAGCAGGCTTGTCTACAACCTGATTTGCCCCCATCACGTGGCTTTCTCGTCCAAATTTAACATAGTGGTATTTGGACACATTTATGGCAGTAACAATATAGAATGACACTAAGGTGAGAATCCCTATAAATAAATAACAGTATGGCATTTGAGTGAAACCTGATTGTAATCTCCATCATCACTAAATTCTTCTTCAGCTTCTCCAGCTGCCTCACCATCATCTTCATCTTCATCTTCGCCTTCTTTCTTTTCCTTTTCATCTTTATCCTCTTGGCCCTTTAGATAAAGAAAGAATCACCAATATGGTGTTAGAATAAAGACCAAATAGCCTATCACAGAAAAACTGAGGATACCAAACAAGGAAATATAAATTTTTCCAGAAGGTGTTTTTCTGAAAAGTGTTGCAGCAGAAACATAAGACCTCATCACATCAGCAAAATAGTTACCACATTAAACAAGCAGAAAAGTTATCAATGCTATAAATTTACCTGAAACTTCTGTTCAAGCTTTTCAAAGAGATCCAACTTCCTCATCCCTATCATTTAAACAATCGAATTGGTTAACTGAACCTTTGAAAGCAAAATATTGTAAGAGAGAGTTGATAACAAACAAAGCATAAATAGTTTTAATTCAGAGGTTCATTTAGGATATATTTGGGATTGAGGTGCTAAGGCTTTTAACCAGCCGCTGTTGTAGATATCAACTATAGTTGAGAAAGAAAAGTGATTAAAGCTTGTATTTAAGAAAACCTGCATCTGCATTCCATCGCACTCTTTTTGGATTTCGCTGTTCCCTTGAATCTGAAAGTTTATTTCACCATCAGATGAGTCTGAAGCCTTAATTATGACATGTATTCTCACAAACACATAAACACCACTACCAAATTTCAATGAGTTGTCTAGTTTGTTTACCTTTAACCAGTTCTGCAGGAAAGTTGCTAGAATGGAGTTGTAGAAATTGATTAATAGATCCACGATTTGATGAAACTTTCGGCTTATTCCAGTCAGAATATCTTTCAATGTCCACGCTTTGGCTATCTGACACCAAATTCATGAAGAAGCCAAAACTGCCACAGCTGAAATAACTATTGAATACAACAAACAAGATATCCTAAAAACAACCGCTGATTCACATTCTGGCATATTAATATCATTGCAAGTTAAAATGAGCCTAATTCATGAACCATGCTTTAAATATTGAATTTCCACCTATCCTTCTCTTTCTGCCTCTTGCTAGTTTCCACTAACAACCTAATACATAATACATAAAACATTAAAGTAGTTGAAGCAGTTGATGCTCACTCTTTTCAACATTCTCTTCGAGAAAGTATGGAGAGGACTTCCAATAATTTAGTAACCTTGAATTCCAGAGAATTAAGTTCCTTTCAATCGGCACATTTTTGTGGTCAGGCAATTCAATCTCCTACATTAAAAAAATAAAAGCTTTCAGATAAGTTTTTTTTCAAATGAAAGTAAAAGAGCCTAGTTTTAGCTTTAGCATTTAAACACTAAGAAACTGATGCATTCAATTATTTTTCCCTAAATAAACAAATTTTGGCCTCATTTAAAAAGTCTAAAACTCTAAACAGCTAAGGATGCTAAAGGAACAAGAAATAAAGAAAATTTATTACTTACAGGGAAAAGTTCAAAAGGTTCTTGTTTGGCGAAGCCAAAGCCACCGCCGCCTCCATAGCCACCTCGTCCACGTCCACGCCCTCTATACGCCATTTATCTACAAAAACATAAACAATAAAAGACAAATAAAATTACGGAAGAAGCAATAAATTAAATGATTAACAATTTTTTTTTTAAATGAATATGAAGAAGGGTTTAGAGGTTTAACTGGGCAGAACAGAAAGAGGAAAGAACGAGAACGATTCAGTGCTCAGCAGTTGTAGTGAACTAGTGATGGATGTAATCATGTTAAGGTTGATGTAGTAATAACATTTGGGTCCCTAAGGGCTTGTAAAACTACAACAATAGATACAGTGTTCCAATCGTTTTCCAGGGGTCCCTGGCGGAGTGACAGGTCATCTAAAGTCTAAACATGAAATCGATGACATGTCATCTTCTTCAAAATATTAACACGACATATGGGAGAGAAATTTTGAAAAACAAACCGTCTTTTAAATCTAGGGTTGGCAAAATGCGGGCTTGGGTTAGGCTTTTTAAGTCCAGATCCAAGCCCATGGAAACAAATCCTAGCCCTCTAAAAGTGCATCCGGGCCTGGGCTTCCATTATTTTTTTTCTAAATAAATTTTTAATAAAGCTAAATTAAAAGAATTTAATTTCAAGATAAGCAACTTGTTTTTGAAATGGCTTAAAATTATTAAAACGGTGAATAAAACACTCGGCCAAAGTCAAAAGAATGGAATAAGGGCATATGCATTAGGAAGAAAATTAATCAAAAACATTTGGAAATAAATAATGAACCGAAGCACCAATTGCACCATCATGAATGATTTCATATCTATAAGGGGTGTTCAGAATCCGATCCGATCCGTTCAATCCGTCTGATCCGTAAAAATCCGATCCGTATAAATCCGATCCGTGGATTGGTGGATTGGATTGGATTGAAATTTTAAAAATCCACAGTCGGTGGATTGGATATGGATTTACTTCTGTGAATCCGCAAAAATCCGTGAATTCGCAAAAAAATATATTTATTTATTTATTTTAAAAAATATTATAAATATAATATTACATAATTATATAAACACTATAATTTAATTTAGTCATTATTTAATAAAATTATAAAACAAAAAATATTAAATTAATAATTAAAAAAATTAAAGTAAAGTAAAGTTATTAAGTAAAGTAACATAACAATCATTATCTAATAAAAAAAATAAAAAATATGAAATCGGTCAAAAATTATTGAAATAAAGTCAAAAGTTAAAGCTTTTGTCAAAAAAAAAAAAAATAACAATGACATAAAGTAGATAACGCCAAAAGCAACTAGCATTAGCAATTTAGCATAACCCAAAATCGCAAATCAGTGGTCACTCTGCAAACGAAAAAAAAACCCTAAGCTGCTTCCTGCTTCCTTGCCATCACAGTCACATGCACAATATCGACGAGTATTATTAAATCTTATCACGGTGTGTCTATCTCATTCTTCAGGTACAGTACTCGTAAATATTCTCCTAATTTATTATTTTGATTTTATCTTCGATAACATTTATTCTGATTTTTTTTAATTATTATTATGTATCTTCTTTTTTATCAATGGTGACTTGAGATAATGATTTTGATATTCTTTTATTAATAATAAGGTTGTTGGGGATTGAGGAAGAGAATTATTTGTTGATTATATGTCCTAATTCGGTTGCTTTTGCTTTTTATTCTGTGGTAAAATTGAATCTGTTAATTTCTTGTTTGATGGGCTATTTTTTTTAAAAATGAAGATTAAAGAATTGTTGTTGGGGGTGTTTGAATCATGTTGCTTCTGTGGATCTAACAATCATATTACTTTTTCTGGATGTAACACGCGAATTTCATGATTTTTCTTTTTGGTGGTGTAGATGACTTCTCAATTTGATAAAGGAAAACGCGTAGCTGTAGATTCAACCCCCCCCCAAGTTCTAAATCATCCAGTAATGCTGAAGGTACGCCCAATAAATCCACTACTTCAGAAGCTTGGGAGCATTTTATCCAATTAAGTTCTGATCCACTGCATCCTAGATCCAAATGTCGATATTGTGGAAAAGAATATAAATGTGGTTTTCATAAAGGAACATCTAATTTATTGGGTCATATAAGAGAGAGATGTCTAAAATATCCCGGTCGAGCTCGAGTGGACAAAAAAAAAAAAACTTTGTCTTACCAACCAGTGAAAATTGGAGAGCCATGTAGCCTTGTATCAACGACATATAATGTTGAGGCTTGTAGGGAAGCAATTGCTAAGTTTGTTATAAAAGATGAGATGTCATTTAGAGTTGTAGAGGGTGAAGGGTTTAGGGAAATGTTGGGAGTTTTTGAAAATAGATTTAAAGTACCATCTCGCACTACTATTGCTCGTGATATTTTGCAACTTTACAAAAAAACAAAGAAAGATTTGACTGATTTTTTTGTTAGTAGTCATCAAAGAGTTTGCCTCACTACAGACACATGGACTTCAGCTCAAAATCTTTGTTATATGTGTCTTACAGCTCACTTTATTGATGATAATTGGACATTGCACAAAAAAATATTGAATTTTTGTCAAGTTACTGACCATAAAGGTGAAACAATTGATAGGCAAATTGAAACATGCCTATTAGATTGGGGTATTGAGAGAGTTTTTACAGTAACGGTTGATAATGCTTCTTCTAATGATGGTGTTGTCTTTTATTTGTCAAAAGTTGTGAACAATTGGAATAGTGCAATTTTAGGGGGTCAAAATATGCATTTGAGGTGTAGTGCACATATATTAAATCTCATTGTTGCAGAAGGGTTAAAAGAGTATCATCAGTCGATTTCTAAAATTCGCAATGTTGTAAGATTTATTAGATCTTCGCCTTCTAGGACACAAAAGTTTAAGGCATATGCAGAGCGAGAGAAAATTTCTTCAAATAAGTTGTTGTGTTTAGATGTCGTAACTAGATGGAATTCCACTTTTTTCATGTTAGAGGCTGCTGAAAAGTATGAAAAAGTATTTGATCGGTTAGAGCTTCATGATGCACAATACATACGTGAGTTTTGTTTGAGCGAGCCAAAAACGTGTCCTTCGTCAATTGATTGGGAATATGCTCGTTATTTCATTAAATTCTTGAAGGTTTTTCATGATGCCACTTTGACATTTTCGGGTTCTTTATATGTGACCTCCAATAATTTTTTGCGCCAATTATGTTTGATTCATACACAATTGCAAGCTTGGAGGGATAGTAAGGATTTATTTTTGAAGATAATGGCTGAAAATATGAAAAAGAAGTATGATAAGTATTGGGGAAATTATGAAACAATCAACCCTTACTTGTTTGTTTCTATTTTGCTTGAGCCTCGACATAAAGAACGGTTTTTGAGATATTGTTTTGTAGTGTTGTTTGGTGAATTTAAAGCTAATGAGTTGGTTGTTAACGTGCGGAATAATTTACATAGTTTATATGAGGAATACAAATTGCTTTATGGTGATGATGTGGAAGTAATGGATGCTGTCAATGATGAAAAAGATTTAGAGGTTGATACTGAGGTTGATGCTAGGCAAATGTTTGATTTGGGTTATATGAGGATTTTAAAAGACAACATTTTTGTAGAGTGCAAAACAGAAGTGGATCTTTACTTGTTAGAATCATGTGAGAACCCAGAAAATGAGAGTTTTAATGTTTTAGATTGGTGGAAGATTAATTCTTCCAAATATCCAATTTTGTCTTATGTTGCTCGAGATATTTTGGCCATGCCTGTTTCTACTGTGGCATCTGAGTCAGCATTTAGCACTGGTGGGCGTGTTCTTGATCCACATCGGTGCTCACTATCTACAAGGACGGTGGAGGCATTAATTTGCACACAAAATTGGCTACGTTCAACTCCGATAAATTTTGATGAAGCAATAGATGAGATTGAACATATTGAGACAGGTAAAATGTAACAATTTACCTTTAATTTTATTTTTTGATTATTATTTGACTTTATGTTGTTATTCTATTTTAAAAATTGACATTTTTCTTATCTTATACATATAGAGATTTTGGGAGCTGACAAGAACATATTTGATGAAGCTTGATGGCATTTGATGTGATATAAGGGTAAATATTTATTAATTTATTTAATAATTTTTTATTTGTTATTTATATCAATTATGTTTATTTTGTTTAGGCTAAAATACGAAACACAAATTGGAGGTGGAAGTTTTTCCTTTTGGTGTGTTTTATTTTGAGTCTTTCAATGTATTATTGTGGCTTTATTTGAGCAATTAATTTTGATATTATATTAATATATTATTGTAATTTTATTTGAACAATTAATTTTGGTATGTTATGTTTTAAAACTTTAAACGTATTATTATAGTTTTATTTAAACAATTAATCACAATGTGTTATATTTTGAAATTTTGAATGTATTATTAAAACAAACAATTAATTTGTTTAAATTTTATTTAATTTTAAATTTAATTGGTAGTAAAATTATTTTATATTAGATTTTTTTTAATTTCATTAGTTTATAGATTGAAGAGAACTAAAATTTTTAATTCGCAAATCAATTCGTAAAATGATGGATTTGGATATGGATTGAGTCAAATCCGCATCCGATTCGCAGATGTATGGATTGGATATGGATTGAATTTTATCAATCCTTGGATTGGATTGGATTGAAAAATTATAATCCGCAAAATCATGGATCGGATATGGATTGATGTCCAATCCGTAAAATCCGATCTGCGAACACCCTTATCTATAACAAAGAAGTTTTTCGAATGCCGTTGATAGTAGAGGGTTTGAACTTTAAAATCCTAATATCATATAAAGATAATAATTAATCATAGAATAAAAATCTTAAAATTTTAAAATTTCTCAGAATTTCAGAATAACCTCAACAATTAAAAAAAAATCATAGATTACTTAAGGTGGAGTTGGTGATGGTTTGATGCTGGTTTGGGTCAATGGGTTCAAGTGGCTCAGCTGGGTTCGATGCTGCTGTGTCGCGTGAGTTCGAGTGGCTGCTGCTGGCTTCGCTGCTGCCGCATCACACGAGTTCCAGTGGCTGGTGCGCTGGCAGTCGCTGCTACATCGCGTGGGTGCAGGTGCAGGTTGCTGGTGCTGCGTTTGCTTCGCTGCTGCTGCTTTTTGCGTTCCACGGCTGCAGCATGTTGTTTCGTGTAGCTCTGGTTTAGCTCGCTGGTGGTGTAGATGAATGGGTTCAATTTTCAATTGGCGATAAATGGGTTCAATTGGTTTAGCTCGCTGGTCGTGCAGATGAATGGGTTCATCTTTCAATTTCAAGCGGTGATGGCTGCTTGGGTTCCACCATTGGGTGTCGGCTGGTAGGGATGGCAAAACATCGGCTCGGGCTCGGGCTTGGCCAAACCCGACCCGACCCGATCAATAAAGAACTAAAGTTTGACCCTAAAAAAGTCCTATCTATTTATAGTTAAGGTCGGGTCGGGCCCAACCCGAATCGGGCCAACATCGAGTCGGGCCAACATCGAGTCAGGCTTAACTAAACCATTTTCCAAATGCTGAAATGCAGCTGCAACTTGCATTTCTAGATTGCTTAAGCTTGCATTTCCATAACCCAACATAAAAAAAAAAGTCTTATACAATAATACAAATAAAAACTCATAATTCAATTCCACAACCAAACTTTTTTTTTTTAAAAAAAGAACTACTCCAACACTTGCGGGCCACTTTCATCTTCATCCACAAATTCCTCTCCATTAAAAATTTCACTTTTGAGAATTTTACCTATAAAAAAAAAAGAAAATGAGAAAATAATTCAATTTTATAAAATTATTACTAAACCAATTATTTTGTACATTATTTATATTCATACCTTTGGAGTTTGCCCATAGCCAATGTTGAGTGCACATAAGCGCTTCCAATGTCATATGATGAAGTCTACTCCGATGTGGAGTCAAGACTCTACCTCCAGTGCTATATGCCGATTCAGAGGCAACGGTTGTCATGGGAATGGCTAAGATATCCTTGGCCATTTGAGCCAAAATAGGGTATTTGCCTTGGTTCACTTTCCAAGGCAAGAGGAATGTCATCATTTGTATCCTCTTTGCCAACATGAGAATTCTCAAGTGAATTTGACATAATGACCTAAATTAAATGTGTAACAAGTTGCAATTAAAATATAATATTTATGGTAACTACATAATCATTGTGAATATAACAAGTTTTATTGGCCATTGTGTGTGTGTGTGTGTTTGAATGTCTAGATAAATAAATTAAATTGAGCTGTATATGAAATTTATTATATTTATAACAATTGACTAGTTCACATGATGCAGTAAGAAAATTTTTGCAAACTAGTTAAAATTTTGGCTGAAGACGTCTTTGAATCTTCAAGAAACAAAGGGGTAAGGGCATGTAAAAGTACCATGACTTTGAAGTAAAAATGTAGCAACAAGCCCCAAGTAAAAGAAAAGAAAATTCGTGAGTACAAAGAAATCAATCCCTAAGCTGGTATAGCATCCATTGGACTACTCTTTTTAATCGTTAATTAATATATAGTTACTGATCTATAACAAATTCTTCCCATCACCACAAAAATAAAATAAAAATTCAATCTAGCGAAATGCATCTAATGACAAAAATTCATGTAATTACAACTTAAAAAGCAGTGAATTGGATTATAATTACAATTTATAATTACAACTTAAAAAGTTCAACAGGACCGATCGAGGCTGCAGGCTGCTGGTTTTATGGGTAATTACAGAACAAATTTGTCGGAAATAATTACAGAACAAATTGCCAATTCATGAATTCAACTCACTCACCTAGCGGCGTCACGGATGGTCACAATGGCGGGTCACGATGGAGAGAAACGCGACAGTGAGACGCGACAGTGAGACGCGACGGCGAGACGCAACGGCGAGACAACACAACGGCGAGACGCGGCTGATTGGCTGGCGTGCGTCGACAGTCACAATGCTGTTGGCTGATTCGGCGGCGGGCTGGGTGGCTGGCTTAGTGGCTTAGGGTTTTTGAGAATTTGAGAGCTGTGTCGTGCGTGTGTTGTGTGATTGTGTCTTGTGTGATGCAGCTGTTTGTGATGTGAGCATGCAGCGTGTGTGATGTGTGTATTTTTTTTTTTTTTTGTAAATAGGGTCGGGTCGGGTCGGGTTGGTTTTAAGCCCGACCCTGACCCTAAATTTGTTCGGGCCTTAAAATTGTGGCCCGAACCTGACCCGAAACCCAAAAATTCAGGCCAAAGCCCTAATAATTAGGGTCGGGTTAATCGGGCTAAATTTAGGGCCGGGCTAAATTGCCAAGCCTATCGGTTGGTGCTTTTAAATTTTAGGGATTGTTGTATGACTTCTGAAAGACTGAAATTTGACATTTTCTTTTCTTTTGTTTTTTTATTTTTTAATTTGATATTAATTAATTAATTATTTTTTACCCACCCTTTATATATATTTTTGATATGATTTACCCACCCTATTTAAACAGCAAGACATTTGGCATTTGGAGTCGCAGACGACAAACCGTGTATGGGTTTATAGGACATCTGACCAGCGTACAATGTTAACACTGGTAAATTCAGTACCCATGACAATGGATTACTCAGTTCTGTTACATCGCATGCTTGATGTCTAAGAGTAAAGACCTTGCCTGGACGATGGAGTTATTTGTAATCGTCCATTGCCATTAATTTTTGACAATTTTCCAACCTTAAAATCATGCAGATGTATGTTCTTATACACTCAATTAGGTGCGGGCAAAATTGCTTTAAGATAAATGCAATCGACTTTCGGATTAATCGGGTTTGGAAAAAACATCATCGGAACTCGACACGAACTTATAATTCGCGGATAAAAAATTTAATAGTAATATACCATGAAAAAATAATCGCGTTTAGATGAATGCGGTGGTCAGTGGAGCAAGCGACAGTAGCTGTCGAGCTGCAGCAGATTGCGTCGGCATGTCGCGGACTCCTGATGGCTTGGCTTAACGCGGTTGTGCTGTCTGTGATTTCTGGCTAATGTGTGTGTTGCAGTGCCGTCTGCGTTTGGCGTCCCACCATCTGCGATCTCTGTGTGCGTTTGCCTGTTTGGTGAGTGCTGCGCATGAGTGAGTCACGATGGACTAGGTTTAGATTGGGTGTGTGTGTGTGGTGTGAGTGTTGTGCTGTGTCGTGTGAGTGTGACTCCTTTGATCGTTGGATTTAATTTTTTTTTATGTCAGCCAAACCCGATAGGATTTAACTTGATCCGATTATAATTTGTCCAGGATGCATAAAATATCATCCGATTGAATTGAATAAGTAATTCAATCCGATCCAAACCTGAGTTTATTTACATCGGATCGAATTAAGTTGGGTCAAATTATTTGCCAGACCAAGGAAACTTACAAAAAAGGATATAAATATAATTACTTAGAGAGTGTCAAGGTAGTTTTGTGGGGGTTCTGAGCTAAGACAGACCTATACACAGAAAATAGTAATTAGAGGTGACAATTGATGGTGGCCGACAACGACACTCCAACGGTCACAATAGGTGAAGGTTGGAGAAGTTGATGGGTTTAAAAAACAAAATTAAATTGTGAAAATAAGAGAAGAACAAACATATATCAAACCATTTTATCAATGGAAAATAAAAGTGAATAAAAATAGAAAAAAAGTAAGATATTTTGTTTGTGATGATGGATATTTTATTGGGTATAAAGAAGAAATAAGGTAATTAAAGAAATAAGGATAATATAGGAATTTGAAAGAGTGTTCCAAGTAAAAACTAATATTTTAAAATTATTAATTGAGTGCATAGAGTAAATAAGTATTCATAGAAGATTTTAAAAAGTAAATGCCCCTTGCAAAGTCTCGCCCCATTCCGAGTCCGGCGGACGAACTTCGCCCGCGTCCCCCACCAAGGCTATAGCCCACTCGTTTTTTGGCCATTTTCCGCTGGGGGCTTTTGGTACCTCGACCTTCGAGCGCTTATTTTTGGGCGCGGCTGTGCCCGAGATTCCCCGCGGCCACACCGAGGCCCCTCGCAATGTCTCGTCCCATTCCGAGTCGGGCGGACGAACTTCGCCCGCGCCCCCCACCTAGGCAATAACCCACCCTTTTTTTGGCCATTTTCCGCCGGGAGCTTTTGGCAGCCCGACCTTCGGGCACTTATTGTTGTACGCGGCTGTGCCCGAGACTCCCCGCAAACTTCGGGCACTTATTGTTTCCGGCGGACAAACTTCGCCCGCGCCCCCCACCAAGGGTACAGCCCACCCGTTTTTTGGCCATTTTCCGCTAGGGGCTTTTGGCACCCCGGCCGTCGGTCACTTATTTTTGGGCGTGGCTGTGTCCGGGACTCCCCGCGGGCATACCGTGGCCCCTCGCAATGGCTCGCCCCATTTCGAGTCCGGCGGAAGAACTTCGCCTGCGCCCCCCACCAAGGCTATAGCCCACCCGTTTTTTGGCCATTTTCCACTGGGGACTTTTGGCGCCCCGACCTTTGGTCGCTTATTTTTGGGCGCGGCTGTGCCCGGGATTCCCGTGGGCACACCGAGGCCCCTCGTAATGTCTCGTCCCATTCTGATTCGGGCGGACGAACTTCGCCCGCGCCCCCCACCTAGGCAATAGCCCACCTTTTTTTTTTGGCCATTTTCCGCTGGGGGCTTTTGGCACCCCGACCTTCCGGCGTTTATTGTTGTACGCGGCTGTGCCTGAGACTCCCCGTGGGCACACTGAAGCACCTCGCAAAGTCTCACCCCATTCCGAGTGCGGCGGACGAACTTCGCCCCGCCCTCCACCAAGGCTATAGCCCACCCGTTTTTTGGCCATTTTCCGCTAGGGGCTTTTGGCACCCCGACCTTCGAGCTCTTATTTTTGGACGCGGCTGTGCTCGCGGCCTAATTTTGGCACACGGAGGCCCCTCGCAAAGTCTCGCCCCATTCCGAGTTCGGCGGATGAACTTCACGAGCCCTACCCCCCAAGGACATAGCCCACCCGTTTTTGTGGCCTTTTTCCACTGGGGGATTTTGGCGCCCCAACCTTCGGGTGCTTATTTTTGGACGCTGCTGTGCCCGCGGCCTATTTTTGGCACACGGAGGCCCCTTGCAAAGTCTCGCCCCATTCCGAGTCCGGCGGACGAACTTCGCCAGCCCCACCCCCCAAGGCCATAGCCCACCCGTTTTTGTGGCCTTTTTCTGCTGGGGGTTTTGGCGGCCCGACCTACGGGCACTTATTTTTTAGCGCGGCTTTGCCCGTGGCCTATTTTTGGCACACGGAGGCCCCTCACAAAGTCTCGTCCCATTCCGAGTCCGGCGATCGAACTTCGCGAGCCTCACCCCCCAAGGCCATACCCCACCCGTTTTTGTGGCCTTTTTCCGCTTGGGGGTTTTGGCGCCCCAACCTTCGGGCCCTTATTTTTGGGCATGCCTTTGCCTGTGGACTATTTTTGGTACACGGAGGCCCCTCGTAAAGTCTCGCCCCATTCTGAGTCTGGCGGACGAACTTCGCGAGCCCTACCCCCCAAGGCCATAGCCCACCCTTTTTTGTGGCCTTTTTCCACTGGGGGGTTTTGACGCCCCGACCTTCGGACGCTTATTTTGGGCGTGGCTGTGACCACGGCCTATTTTTGGCACACGGAGGTCCCTCGCAAAGTCTCGCCCCAATCCGAGTCCGGCAGACGAACTTCGCGAGCCCAACCCCCCAAGGCCATAGCCCGCCCGTTTTTGTGGCCTTTTTCCACTGGGGGGTTTTGGCGCCACGACCTTCGGGTGCTTATTTTTGGGTACTGCTGTGTCCGTGGCCTATTTTTGGCACACAGAGGCCCCTCGCAAAGTCTCGCCCCATTCTGAGTCCGGCGGACGAATTTTGCGAGCCCCACCCCCAAGGCCATAGCCCACCCATTTTTGTGGCCTTTTTCTGCTGGGGGGTTTTGGCGCCGCGACCTTCGGGCGCTTATTTTTGGGTGCGGCTGTGCCCGCGGCCTATTTTTTGCACACGGAGGCCCCTCGCAAAGTCTCGCCCCATTCCGAGTCCGGCGGACGAACTTGGCCAGCCCCACCCCCCAAGGCTATAGCCCACCCGTTTTTGTGGCCTTTTTCCGCTGGGGGGTTTTGGCGCACCGACCTTCGGGTGCTTATTTTTGGGAGCTGCTGTGCCCGCGGCCTATTTTTGGCACACGGAGGCCCCTCGCAAAGTCACGCCTCATTCTGAGTCCGGCGGACGAACTTCGCGAGCCCCACCCCCCAAGGCCATAGCCCCCCCGTTTTTGTGGCCTTTTTCCGCTGGGGGGTTTTGGCGTTCCGACCTATGGGCGCTTATTTTTTGGGCGCGGCTGTGTCCGCGGTCTATTTTTGGTACACGGAGGCCCCTCGCAAAGTCTCGCCCCATTCAGAGTCCGGCGGACGAACTTCGCGAGCCCCGACCTTCGGGTGCTTGTTTTTGGGCCCGGCTGTGCCAGCGACATATTGTTTCCACATGGAGGCCCCTCGCAAAGTCTTGCCCCATTTCGAGTCCGGCGGACGAAATTCGCGAGCCCCACCCCCCAAGGCCATAGCCCACCCGATTTTGTGGCCCTTTTCCGCTGGGGGGTTTTGGCGCCCCGACCTTCGGGCGCTTATTTTTGGGCGCCTGTGCCTTTGGCCTATTTTTGGCACATGGAGGCCCCTCGCAAAGTTTCGCCCCATTCCGAGTCCGGCGGACGAACTTCGCGAGCCCCACCCCCCAAGGCCATAGCCCACCAGTTTTTGTGGCCTTTTTCCACTGGGGGGTTTTGGCAAGGTCGCGGCTTTACCCACGGCCTATTTTTGGCGCACGGTGGCCCTCGCAAAGTCTCGCCCCATTCCGAGTCTAGCTGATGAACTTTGCGAGCCCCACCCCCAAAGGCAATAGCCCACCCGTTTTTGTGGCCATTTTCCGCTGGGGGGTTTTGGTGCCCCGACCTACGGGCGCTTATTTTTGAGCGCGGCATTGCCCGTGGCCTAGTTTTGGCACATAGAGGCCCCTCGCAAAGCCTCGCCCCATTCCGAGTCCGGCGGACGAACTTCGCGAGCCCCACCCCCGAAGGCCATACCCCACCCGTTTTTGTTGCCTTTTTCCGCTGGGGGGTTTTGGCGTCCCGACCTATGGGCGCTTATTTTTGGGCGCGGCTGTGCTTGCGGCCTATTTTTGGCACACAGAGGCCCCTCGCAAAGTCTCACCTCATTCCGAGTCCGACGGACGAACTTCGTGAGCCCCACCCCCCAAGGACATAGCCCACCCGTTTTTGTGGCCTTTTTCCGCTGGGGGTTTTGGCACCCCGACCTTCGGGTGCTTATTTTTGGGTGCTGCTGTGCCCGCGGCCTATTTTTGGCACCCGGAGGCCCCTCGCACAGTCTCGCCCCATTCTGAGTCCGGCAGACGATCTTTGCAAGCCCCACCCCCCAAGGCCATACCCCACCCGTTTTTGTGGTCTTTTTCCGCTGGGGGGTTTTGGTGGCCCGACCTATGGGCGCTTATGTTTTAGCGCGGCTTTGCCGGTGGTCTATTTTTGGCACATGGAGGTCCCTCACAAAGTATCGCCCCATTCCGAGTCCGGCGAACGAACTTCGCGAGCCTCACCCCACAAGGCCATACCCCACCCGTTTTTGTGGCCTTTTTCCGCTGGGGGGTTTTGGCGCCCCAACCTTCGGGCGCTTATTTTTGGGCGTGCCTTTGCCCACGGACTATTTTTGGTACACGGAGGCCCCTCGCAAAGTCTCGCCCCATTCTGAGTCTGGTGGACGAACTTCGCGAGTCCCACCCCCCAAGGCCATAGCCCACCCGTTATTGTGGCCTTTTTCCGCTGGGGGGTTTTGACGCCCCGACCTTCGGGCGCTTATTTTGGGCGTGGCTGTGACCGCGGCCTATTTTTGGCACACAGAGGTCCCTCGCAAAGTCTCGTCCCATTCCGAGTCCGGCGGACGAACTTCGCGAGTCCCACCCCCCAAGGACATAGCCCACCCGTTTTTGTCGCATTTTTCTGCCGTGGGGTTTTGGCGCCCTGACCTTCGGGCTCTTATTTTTGGGCGTGGATGTGCCCACGGCCTATTTTTGGTACACGGAGGCCCCCCGCAAAGTCTCACCCCATTACGAGTCCGGCGGACGAACTTTGCGAGCGCCACCCCCCAAGGCCATAGCCCACCAGTTTTTGTGGCCTTTTTCCGCTGGGGGGTTTGGGCGCCCCGACCTACAGGCGCTTTTTTTTTGGGCGCGGCTGTGCCTTCGGCCTATTTTTGGCACACGGAGGCCCCTCGCAAAGTCTCACCCCATTCCGAGTCCGGCGGACGAACTTCGTGAGCCCCACCCCCCAAGGCCATTGGCCACCCGTTTTTTGGCAATTTTTCCGCTGGGGGGTTTTAGCACCCCGACCTTCGGGCACTTATTTTGGGTCGTAGTTTTTCCCGTGACCTCCCGCGGGCATACGGATGCCCCTCGCAAAGTGTCGCCCAATTCCGAGTGCGGCGGACGAACTTCGCCAGCGCCCCATACCAAGGCTATAGGCCACCCGTTTTTTTGCCATTTTTCCGCTAGGGGGTTTTTGCACCCCGACCTTCAGGCGCTTATTTTTTAGTGCGGCTGTGCCCGCAACCTCCCACTAGCACACAGAGGCCTCTCGCAAAGTCTCACTGCATTCCAAGTCCGGCGGACGAACTTCGCCCGCACCCCTCACCAAGGCTATAGCCCACCCGTTTTTTGGCCATTTTTCCGAAGGGGATTTTGGTATCCCAACCTTCCGGCGCTTATTTTTGGGCACGGCGGTGCTCGCAACCTCCCGCAGGCACACGGAGGCCCCTCGCAAAGTCTCACCCCATTCCGAGTGCGGCGGACGAACTTCGCCCACGCCCCCCACCAAGGCTATAGGCCACCCGTTTTTTGGCAATTTTTCCGTTGGGGGGTTTTGGCAACCCGACCTTCGGGCTCTTATTTTGGGTCGTGGTTTTGCCCGTCACCTCCCACAGGCAC